>NC_074666.1:66809459-67109459 GCF_029448725.1 Salvelinus fontinalis | reverse complement strand
CAGTTAATACAGACAATATACTGTAGAGCCAACGACACAGTTAATACAGACAAAATACTGTAGAACCAACGACAGTTAAGAGACACTATCGAGTCGAATGGATTCTGACTTGAGATACAGTCATACATTGTTATACACTGTTATTTAAGCTCTCACACAAAGATCCCTTTCATGATTATGCCAAACTATGACTAATATGGACATATCTTAACTCAGAATTCCCCTTTTAGTGACCATCATGTGGTACAGTTGTCAGTCAATGCATCGAAGCTAATAAGTATTTATTATTATTATTACGTGTTAATTAATTGTTAATAATAACCATCTTCCTCATCACACAGCTTCCAGAGCCGCTGTTGACCTTTGACCTGTACAATGACTTCATCGGGGTGGGCAAGGAGATCCAGCGTCTCAGTGAGAGGGAGGCGGCAGCAGAGACTCCTGGGATAGTGAATGACCTCACATATAACCTGAGAGACCTGCTGGAGAGACTGCCCCCATACCGCTACTACACACTGCAGCATATGATGCGTCACCTTCACAGGTACTACACTACTACACAGTGCAGGATATGATGCGTCACCTTCACAGGTACTACACTACTACACACTGCAGCTTAGGATGCGTCACCTTCACAGGTACTACACTACTACACACTGCAGCATATGATGCGTCACCTTCACAGGTACTACACTACTACACAGTGCAGGATATGATGCGTCACCTTCACAGGTACTACACTACTACACACTGCAGCATAGGATGCGTCACCTTCACAGGTACTACACTACTACACAGTGCAGGATATGATGCGTCACCTTCACAGGTACTACACTACTACACACTGCAGCATAGGATGCGTCACATTCACAGGTACTACACTACTACACACTGCAGCATAGGATACGTCACCTTCACAGGTACTACACTACTACACAGTGCAGCATATGATGCGTCACCTTCACAAGTACTACTCTATTATACAGTGCAGCACCATGCTCCCACCTATTCGGGAAATCTATTCGAAACGGTGCCCGAGGAAGGCCTGCAGCATCATCAAGGACCCCACACACCCCAGCCACGAGCTGTTCACTCCCTTACCGTCGGGCAGACCGTATCGGAGCATGAGATCTGATACCAACAGGCTCAGAGACAGTTTCTATCCTCAAGCCATCAGACTGCTGAACACTTGAACTGGACTGACCACCTGATCTGATTCTCCACACCTTAGAACACATGCACTCACTCACACATGCACACCCACACATGTGGGCGGCAGCGTAGCCTAGTGGTTAGAGTGTTGGACTAGTAACCGAAAGGTTGCTAGTTCAAATGAGCTGACAAGGTACAAATCTGTCGTTCTGCCCCCAAACAAGGCATTTAACCCACTGTTCCTAGGCCATCTTTGAAAATAAGAATTTGTTCTTAACTGACTTGCCTAGTTAAATAAAGGAAAAAATAAAATCATGCATGCCCACACAGACATACACACACATAGTACATTCATGCTACACACGCATCACAACTGCTGCTACCAGACTCTTATTATGTTTGCTCATCTTGTCTCATTGCTGCAACTCCCCAATGGGTTCGGGAGGCGAAGGTCAAGTCAAGTGTCCTCCAAAACATGACCCGCATACCTCGCTTCTTGACACCTGAACGCTTAACCCGGAAGCCAGCTGCACTAATGTGTCGGAGGAAACACTGTTCACCTGACGACCGAGGTCAGCCTACAGGCGTCCGGCCCCCCACAAGGAGTCGCTAGAGTGCGATGAGCCAAGTAAAGCTCCCTCGGCCAAACCCTCCCCTAACCCGAACAACGCTGGGCCAATTGTCTGCTGCCTTATGGGACTCCCAACCGTGGCTGGTTGTGATACGGGATCGAACCCGGATCTGTAGTGACACCTCTAGCACTGTGATGCGGTGCCTTGGACCGCTGCGCCACTCAGGAGGCCCTGTTTTATTTTACTCTACTGAGCCATTTACTTAATGTTCCTATATTTCTTATTTCTTATTGTTGTTGCATTGTCGAGAAGGAACCTGAAGTAAGCATTTTGTTGGATGGTGTATACCATGTGTATCCCGTACCGGAACGTGAAACATGATGCGTCACCTACACAGATGCTACTGCACACTGCAGCACATGATGCGTCACCTACACAATTAGCAATGTCTCAGTGAACCATGCTCATAGACTTGTGTTAGCTCCTCAAAGTCATGCCTCGGCTTCAGCTCACTGGGTAAACAGATTATTGTGGCGTGCAGTGGAACGCTCGGTCACATGGTCATATGAGGGGTGCTGGGCCCTCCTCCAGATTGTTTTTTTTTTACCATCCTCTATCCTCTCTCTTCTTCACTGATTTCAAATTCCCTCTCTCTCTCTCTCCACAGAGTATCAGAGAACTACGAGGAGAACAAAATGTCTCCCAGTAACCTGGGCATCGTGTTTGGTCCGACCCTGCTGCGCTCGCTGGTGTCTGTAGACGTGCCCATGGTGGCCCTACTGGAGACCACCTACCAAGCCCTACTGGTGGAGTTCCTCATCACACACCACCAACACATCTTTGATGCTCCACCTCCCGCCCCCACCACCCCCCTCCCCGACACCCCTCCCCGGGCGACGTGTTCAGGGGGGGCCCAGAAGACTGTTGCTGGGGTTGACCCTGGGTTTCAGGACCCCCCGACTGGAGGAGCCTCGTCCAAAGAACGCCCCCGTTCCCTAGAGGTAAGGGACACACTGAGGGGGGATTCCATCGTGTCAGACAAGCTCAATCAAGTGCAGCTTAAGTATTTGAATCCAAACATACCATTTGAACTCAAGTCTGGTTAACAGATGGGTTAACCCTCAGCTGATAGACAAATATATCCTTTTCAAATACTTTTCATAGACCCACTATACTGAAGTACATTTAAATACAGATTTTCTCCAATGTTTTTCAATGGTTTGAATAGGAGGGCAATGTTAACCTCAATCAAACACGTAATTTTGAATCTGAGGCCTCTTGACCACACATCTGGCAGCTGTAGGTTTGTCAGCCAGTGATTGGTCCTCTAAGTCTAAGTAACATTGAGATGGCTCATGATGCCCTACAGTCAGACCTGGGTTCAAATACTATTCGAAATGATTTCAAATACTTTCGCCAGGCTACTACACGGCGCAATAGTTCCAATAGAATAGGCACAAAACTGTCAACCCAGCCCATCTGGCACTCCAGGAAGGCTAGAGCAACTACTCAAAGTATTTGACAGATTTCAAATAGTGTTTGAACCCAGGTCTGCCTCACAGCCAGGGTTCACGGAGTTCAGCCTCAGCCTGCTGCCTTGAGCTGCTTTCTTTCCTGTTGCTTCCTTTACCTGTTGTTGTCTCAAAGGGGTAATCTGGGATTCAAAACAACAAGAGGTCGCTCCAGTCACTTTTTTTGGTAAACAGCTGAGGGATGGGGTTGAAGAAATGTAACTAATGAGGCACTTATACGGAATATTATTCAAGAGTCAATGGCTATATCATTTACTCAAATTAAAAGTCCCAAAACAGATGTACCCATCCCAGATCGCCCCTTTAATGCTCCTGGCTCGTCATGCTGTGACTCTGCTGTGGCCAACCCGGAAGGGATTATGTGCTTTTTTTGTGAGGCTTAACACAATGCAACATTGAGGTGTGTGTGTGTGTGTCTGTGTGTCTATGCTACCTCTGACTGGACTCTGATCTGACCCTTCCTTTCCTGACCAGATCTACCCTGGCTGGATTTCAATACTGTTCAATGGCTTCTTCTGTGAAATATAGTAAATGAGTGTCAAATTATTCCTGTTCTTCTTCTTCTTCCTATATTGTAAAATTACTTCCTTTCCTTTCCCCTACTCCTTCGTTACCACTGATAGGCCAAAGGACTGGATAATGTGTAAACTGCAGGATTCATGGGTAGGAAAGGACATGAGGAGAGGAAGCAAGTTAAAGCTATTGAGACACAGCCCTAGCGTGGGCGTTCTTGGCCACTAAATACACAACACTGACCACTGGGAAATACTGGGAGGGTGTGGGGGGGTGGAAGAGAAGATTAGTGCACTGCCTTTTACTTATTTATTTGCCTGAAAAACAGAACAAGTGACAAGGCAACTTGATTATCTCCAATAAGTTGGGGAAAAAATCCCTGTTATACGTATAGGCTACTCAACATCCACAATTTACCTGGCAATCTCTCTAACCCACTGGGGTTCACTTTCAAGACCTAGAAATATAGTATTTATCTCGCTACAGCGTTCCATTCCCAACACTTCTTACCCCCAAAATCTGGTATCTATTATCCAAAACTCAGAGTTTGTGTCATTTCAACAGACTCGTACAATCAAGAGAGACTCGAGCGAGGGTTATATATCTGACAAGTCGTCGTCCAATGAGGCAGTGGACCAGCTCAGCCCTGAAGCCAGTGAGAGAGCAGGTAGGCGGGATGTACTGTAGTATCAGAGGAATGGTTGGTTGGATTCATGGGTATTGTTGGTAAACAGGTGGGCTAGAGGACTTTGCTGTTCTTATCTGATCTGTCATTTCCTTACATAACCTTTCTCTGCTGCACATCAGATCTTTTGTCTGCTCGCTGCTCACTGTTTTTGTCATGTTATAGCGCCCTCTGCTGACTTCACTGTATGCATTTTCTTCTTTCTTTTGCCAATATTCAACAGCCTCTCAAAAGCTAGCCCTAAACTCACACAACATGTTATGATAGAAAGAGACAGAGTATTTACTTTGCCAAGCTAAAGGTGAAGTACAGTGGTTAATCTGTGTTTCTCTGGTTTGTCTTGTTGTCGCATCTCCTCCCCTCTCTCCTCCCTTTTCTCCCCCTTGCTACCCCAGTCGTGGCTGTGAGGGGGGCATCAACAGAGGCTGCTGCTCTGGGTGATCTGGTAGGGGGTCCAGAGCCAGACGACTCTCCCTCCATGGGGACCCAGCCACGGAGCCACTTTAGCAGGCAGCCTGTCAAGTACCAGCGCCAGCCCACCCCGGGACTCCGCCGCTCCGCGGGCGCTACCAGTGCCGGGCTGCTCGGGGAAGAGGATGAGGATGAAGAGGAGGATGAAGAGGACGAGAGGAAGAGAAACCAACCGAGGAGCGCAGACAGCAGCCGTAGCCCCTCCCCTGAACCTGAACCTGTTAGCCAGAGAATGAGAATCCTTCGATTGGAGCTCCCCCCCGAGACAACCGCCTACCACCTGCTCAGCCAGGCTGGAGGCCACGCCCCAGAGAGCCAGACGGAAAGAGAGAAGACACCCCCATATGAGGTTCCACAGGGCAGGCTGCGGGCGAGGACAGTGGTAGTAGAACCATCAATAGCTGCAACAACAGCAGGAGCCAATCCGACGCCGAGCACCGGTGCTCAGGAGGCGGGGCTTAGGAGTCGGTCTGCCACATTGTCTCAGCTGAACGTGAACCAGTCCAATAACAGGCAGGGGTGGGTGGGTGAGAGGCGGAGACAGAGCGGAGAGGAGAGTCTTAGTGGCCCGGCCCGGAAAATTCTGTCAGGGCTGAAGCTCAGACGTAGCCACTCAGGACTGCAGCAACACTTTGTCTGAGGAGGAGGAAGGTTGGAACTGTGGACCATAGAATTAGAATCACATTCGAGAACGGACATTCCCCATTCAAGTCAAAGTTCCGTGGACTGGCAGGATTCTATTTCTATGGTTAAACCCATAGAAGGGATGAATTGTATTGTGTAACGTCAAGTGTTTTTTTTACAGTGAAAAATTACATACACTCATGATTATTCAAGAATACTCATGATTACAGAACATACTAACACACAGTACCAGTCAAAAGTTTGGACACACCTACTCATTCCAGGGTTTTTCTTTATTTGTACTATTTTCTACATTGTAGAATAATAGTGAAGACATCAAAACTATGAAATAACACATATAGAATCATGTAGTAACCAAAAAAGTGTTAAACAAATCAAAATATATTTTATATTTGAAATTCCTTGAAGTAGCCACCCTTTGCCTTGATGACAGCTTTGCACACTCTTGGCGTTCACTCAACCATCTTCATGAGGTAGTTACCTGTAATGCATTTAAATTAACAGGTGTGCCTTGTTAAAAGTTAATTTGTGGAATATGTGGTATACAGAAGATAGCCCTATTTGGTAAAAGACCATATTATGGCAAGAACAGCTCAAATAAGCAAAGAGAAACGACAGTCCATTACACATACTTTAAGACATGAAGGTCAGTCAATCCCAAACATTTCAAGAACTTTGAAAGTTTCTTCAAGTGCAGTCGCAAAAGTCGTGTAGACCGCCACAGGAAAGGAAGACCCAGAGTTACATCTACTGCAGAGGATAAGTTCATTAGAGTTCACTGCACCTCTGATTGCAGCCCAAATAAATGCTTCACAGAGTTGAAGTAACAGACACACCTCAACATCAACTGTTCAGAGGACACTGTGTGAATCGAGCCTTCATGGTCGAATTGCTGTATAGAAACCACTACTAAAAGACACCAATAAGAAAAAGAGACTTGCTTGTGCCAAGAAACACAAGCAATGGACATTAGACCGGTGTAAATCTGTCCTTTGGTCTGATTAGTCCAAATTTGAGATATTTGGTTCCAACTGCTGTGTCTTTGTGAGACGCATAATAGGTGAACGGATGATCTCCGCATGTGTGGTTCCCACAGTGAAGCATGGAGGAGAAGGTGATGGTGTGGGGGTGCTTTGCTGGTGACACTGTCAGTGATTTATTTAGAATTCAAGGAACATTTAACCAGCATGGCTACCACCGCATTTTGCAGCGATACGCCAACCCATCTGGTTTGTGCTTAGTGCGACTATCATTTGTTTTTCAACAGGACAATGACCCAAAACACCTCTAGGTTGTTTAAGGGCTATTTGACCAAGGAGA
Organism: Salvelinus fontinalis; assembly: GCF_029448725.1. NCBI lineage: Eukaryota > Metazoa > Chordata > Actinopteri > Salmoniformes > Salmonidae > Salvelinus > Salvelinus fontinalis. Next base: position 67,102,569 of record NC_074666.1, on the reverse strand, counting down.
GTGATGGAGTGCTGCATCAGATGACCTGGCCTCCACAATCACCCGACCTCAACCCAATTGAGATGGTTTGGGTTGAGTTGGACCGCAGAGTGAAGGAAAAGCAGCCAACAAGTGCTCAGCATATGTGGGAACTCCTTTAAGACTGTTGGAAAAGCATTCCTCATGAAGCTGTTTGAGAGAATGCCAAGAGTGTGCAAAGCTGTCATCAAGGCAAAGGGTGGCTACTTTGAAGAATCTCAAATATAAAATATATTTTGATTTGGTTTTGGTAACTACTAACACTTTTTTGGTTACTACATGATTCCATATGTGTTATTTCATAGTTTTGATGTCTTCACTATTATTCTACAATGTAGAAAATAGTAAAAATAAAGAAAAACCCTGGAATGAGTAGGTATATCCAAACTTTTGACTGGTACTGTAACTCATCGCAGTTATGCACATAGATATAAGTGAAACGCTCATCAAAGGGCCTACTCACACACTGTCCATACGCACTGTATAGATACACAGACACACAGTACCGCATCTTGACTTTAAATAATTAAGCCCTATACTGTATGTATAATTTGCATCAACATGCACTGTAATGATATCAACAGGACTTCCGTGACAATTCCAGTCATGCACACTGTGTGTGTCTTCAATAGGAACCAAACTGAACCAAATGGGGAGGGACCTACCTGAATATGTCCAATAGAAACTCTGGTAGCCCTTTGTAGTAACTCCACATAATAAAGCATTTGTAATGGATTAGTAAATAGTTTATTCATCGTTTATTAATCATTACGCCATTCATGAAGATGTTTAATGTAGGTCATTTAAGCCATTTAAGAATCATTAGTTACGTTTTTTTTGCGTTGCCTCATAGAAATTGTGTGCAATTTACACTTTATAAATACTTTATAAATGTTTTGAGTGACCAATGTAATTTCTCACAAAAAGATGGACATGCCATTGGTAGACAGTTCAGCTGTACCTGATGCTCCTTAAGGTCTGAAACATACAGTATCAATGGTAAAAGAACAAGTACACAACACAGGATGTTTAAAGGTTCAATACAGATGTTTTTATCTCAATATCAAATCATTTCTGGGTAACAAGTAAGTACCTCACTGTGACTGTTTTCAATTAAAATGGTCAAAAAGAAACAAAAAATAGCTTCGAGCAAAGAGCAATTTCTCAAGCATGAATTTTGCTAGGAATGTCAGAGTGGTCTGAGTGGGGAGGGGGAAACTTAAAAATTAGCCGTTATTGGCAGAGACCTTTGGAAGGATTTACACTAAAAGGGCGTTATCATAATTTTCACAATTTCACTGAATTATTCCAATCTCATATTGTGGAAATATATATATAACATAGGAAAATCTAGTGTTTGACTGCAGTGGGCCTTTAAGGAAATATATCAAACATTTTATTCACGAAAACTGTTGTAGGAAGAGGTGTAATGTAGAAGTCTGCACCAGACTGATTTATTCATCCCGCTCCTGCCTGCACCCGCTCTCGCCCTCACCAGAAGTTTTTCATACCACTGCTGGCTTTCTGTCCGACTCACACCCGCTACTGTAAGAACTGGTCCTGAATCCAACTGCAGTCCCGCAATGTCCTTTTAGGCATATGTGACCCAGCTCACTCCACCCTGTCTCGCATAGGAATGCAGCCCTCTAATGTAACGTGAATGTTTTGCTAATCTTGTCAACCTCACAAACGCAAACGAGTAATAAAACCGGGAGGTGTAGCTAACACACAACAGCTGGCCAGATCGGTTGTTCTCTCTATTCACCCATTACTACTGATAGGCCTATGTGATTGAGGTAGATATGTTCCATGTATGATTTGTAGATAGAAATGTTACATGTATAACTTTTAAATGCTTCCAGTCTTTTAACCACACACTATTTTCACACGGCTTTGTTTGGCGGCACTTTTACTGGGCCTTTTCAAATGTAGCAACTCTTTAAACCTAATGGGATAATTCAGCTAAATTATGAATTCCGATATTTGTTTCCCGACCTCGCAAGCTGTATGTAGACTGACTGCTTCACACTTTGGTTTTGGTAGAAATGTCACTGCCAAGAAACGCAAATGTTAGCATTTTCAGACGAAAAAACGTTATTCTACTCAGCATAGTAGAAGTCTGTAGTCTGAAGTTACACATTGCACTATTACAAGATTGTGACTGTTTTGGAATAAAATGTTCAATATATTTAAACATCCTCTGTATTGTGTGCTTATTGTTTAACCATTGATATGTTCTAGCGGGCATTTTGAGACCTGCAGCAGGTACTGCTAGAATGTCTACCAATGAATGACATGTCCATCTTTTAATGAGAAATTACACTGGTCACTCAAAGCATTTATAAAGTATAAATAGCCCACACTTTAGATCAGGCCACGCAAAAATACTTAACTAATGATTAGAAAATGGTTTATACAGACCTATATTAAAATTGTATGAATGAGTAATGATTAATAAATAATGTATAAACTGTTTACTAATCCGTTATAAATGCTTTATTACATGGATTTATTATAAAGTAATACCGAAACATGTTTTCATTGTGAAACGTGTTGCTACTGTACGGTGTGCACTAATGAATACACACTATATCTCTAACAAGCCAGGATTGGGCCGGCAACCAACAGCCAACTCCGGTAAAGAAGTGACTCCAGAACCTAAATATAGCAGGAGAATCGCTGTAATAACCCCTTTATGGAGAAGTCCACGTGTTTCCATCCCAAATGGCACTCTATTCCCAATAGTACATTATGGTTGACCAGTGCCCTATGTAAGGATTCAGAATAGGGTTCAATTTGGCACACAGACCCACTGTAACCCCTATAACGAGGAAGCACTCTCTCTCTCTCTCTCTCTCTGGAGTCCAACCTGACATAGTTACAGACTACAGACGGACTACTCTCTCAAGGTTTCTAGGGGAGGGTGTGGATGACTGTCTCTCTCTCGCCAGTAAAACTTGGACCAGACAAATATGTGATTTTTTTCTAAAGTTAATCTGGACTGCTCTGATATATTTGTAACTGTAACTCTGAACTGCTCTGAATATTTGGATAGAGTTTGAGAGTTTTGGGGAGAAGTATGCTCTATGCAGCAGCACACACGAAGACAAAGGCTAGATAGACTTCCCACTTACGGTCACAGGGCTGGACAATACATCTCTGTCTATAACCTCATCCTCTTGATGAATTCTGTAAAAAAGTTTACCACCTCCAACTCTGACACGAGTGTTTCCTGCACTGTTTGCTATTCCCTTAAAAACGTGAATGCTTCTACTGTAAACAAACGGTCGATACATGTGTGATTTTTCTATTGCATTTTATAGGAAGCTCATTGGAATGCTGTAAGATATCTATTAATAAACACATATACAAATGTACTTACATTGAGCTTCCCTTTTATAATCTATTCCATATTAACTTCTAACTACAACTATTTCCACATTTGGATCCATTTGATATGAATTCCAGTCAGATGAATTGCTGTATGGACATTGTACGAAAGCATTTCATAGAATTGCTGGTGTGACTGACTTTACCATCATGTAAGAACAGTAGGCTGGCTGTCTGTGGGCAACTCGCCTACACCTCTCTTGCCACACGGTGGCAGTAGAATTCACCGCATGAAAAGTGCTTTTTTAAATACATTTTTTACAAACGGGGCCAAATGTTAAACCAACCGCTTATTATTTCTAGCAAGTAGGAAAACATTTGTTTATAATTGTTTAGTTAGGTGCATGTTTTGTCTCATCCACACATAATTCATCAAACCTTTTCTCTTTACACAGGTAGGTTGGTCATGCATACAGTAGGGCCTAGTCCAGTGTTTCCCAATCTCGGTCCCCGGGACCCTAAAACGTGCACGTTTTGTTTTTTGCCTTAACACTACACAGCTGATTCAAATGATCAAAGCTTGAAGATTAGTTCATTATTTGAATGAGCTGTGTAGTGTTAGGGTAAAAACCAAAATGTGCACACCTTGGCGTCCCGATGACCGAGTTTGGGAAACCGTGGCCTAGTCATTGATCAGTAGACCGAACTATCAAAATAGTTCGATGTCATCTCAACAGTTGAGAATACGGGTATAGCCAAGTAGGATAAGGTTTGAAATATTAAAAAAATCTCATAAAAGTTCCTATAATCCAGCAGCACTCTTTCATGAAATGATGTGTAAACCACGCATTGGTGGTCAATGGCAAAAAAAAGTTTTCTTGAATGTCATTTTATTGGCAATGCTAATGCCTGATGATTTTGTCAAAACAACCTAATTATCTAAAAAGAACAACATTCATCACCCGATGGGGATCCCTTATTATCCAGTCTCCATCTCCACCACATGCAAACACCTTATTCCAGCACAGCACATGATCACTACGTCATACACCCCCTCACCTTAAGAACCGTCGCCGTTTCTCCTACTCCCCCCCCCCCCCTCCCCTCCCTCAATCGTTGTATGCACACCGAACTCCAGGCGCTCAGTCCGCTTCAGAGCGACGGGGAGAAAAGAGAGCACAATAGAATAGTTTGCCATAACATGAAGCTATTTTGCTGCCATTCGCTGTCGGGAGTTTGAAATAGGACTATACGACGCGTGCACATCCACGGACCGACTAGTCTTATGTTATTTTAATGCTACCGATAGAGGTTTCGGAAGGAGTGTGTTTCACCTCAAGGTATGTGCGTCCGCCGCCAACATCCAGAACGCGTCGACAGGTTGTCGGTGCGTTACCAACCTCAATTTGCAGATATGTTGCCAATATAAAGTGTTACATTTTTCATCGCATTTAACCAGGCCAAACCCTTTACGTGTCTTATTCTTCCTTGGAAATAGAAGTGATCCTACATCGGTTTCTTAATGGTATTATGAGGCTCATGGGAATTCCTCCAAGGTTTGACTTTTATCCAAGTGTAGGTTATGTGTTGCATATTGCCTGTAGCCTAATCTGCTATTTGACTAGCCCACATCATTTCCTATTTGTAGGCCTATCAACTTTAACATAGCCTACTTTTAAATACCCAAATAGTTTGTAACATTTTGACTTTAATCTTTTGTTGAATGGTAAGGTTGCCGATATACATTTCTGTTTTATTATAGGCTTGCGGTCCATAACAAACCTTTAGTCCTTAGGCTATATTTTTAAATTAATATAGCCTATCTCAGGGGTTTTCGAAGCTCATCAGGAACCCCGAGACTCCCGCACGTTCCAACATTTCAACTATTCAAGAGCTAGCACACCTGATTCAGGTTGTCAACTAATTATCAAGCCCTTGATTCGGTAAGCTAGTTCAGGGCTACAACACAATTGTGGAACATCTGGGGGTCCCCGTTGAGGGATTTGAAAACCGCTGGCCTTTCCCATGTCTACCTGTATGATGATGATGATGATGATGATGATGATTGAGTCTCGCTTCTCATCGAGTTTGATATTTCATTTAATTTGATAATAGCCACAACCTCGATTGTAGCCAATGGTCCGAAATGTCAATGTAGACATGTCTCTCCAATGAGTTGCAGAAATGTGGTGTGGTATTAGCCTATAAAGAAATAGACTATTTATCCCAAACAAACAAATATTTGTCTAACAGTAGCCTACACATGTTTATATCAGCATGTTGTGGAGAATATAGGCTACAGGGAGACGCAAATTGAAAAAGGCAGTGGTAGCCTAGTTATGTGAATATAAGGGGAAATATGACATCAAATGGTGATTAGCTTTATTGTGAACGTGTGATGATGATGTAGTAATAACATAACTCCAAAAAAATCGACGACATAGCCTATATGCACCGCATTTGCTGGCAATCTTTCATTGTTAGTGCTACCCGCGATCCTTGTGACACCCCTACCCTAAACCCTAATCGTCAAACTTACCCTAACCTTAACCATAACCCGTACCTGACCCTAACCTTAACCTACAACTAAACTCAACACTTTAATTGTTGGCCTACCGAGCACAGTCCCCAGACTTTGGTGTTAATAACATATTTTAAAGCTTTGATAGCCCTATCACTACACAGGGCCTACAGCTTTTGATAGGCCAATGCTTTTTATTTAGAGGGGGCGCAAAATGTGACTAAACCAGGTGCCCCTTCAGTTTTGTCCAGTATATTATCGGTATAACGTAAAGCTTATCGGATAGACTCCAGGTAAAGACTCCAGCCATCCCAGTCATAGACTGTTCTCTCTGCTACCGCACGGCAAGCGGTACCGGAGCGCCAAGTCTAGGTCCGTTTTAGAATAGAGGCTTCTAAAACAGCTTCTACCCCCAAGTCATAAGACTCCTGAACATCTATTGAAATGGCTACCCAGACTATTTGCATTGCCCCCCCCCCCTTTTTTCTACACCGCTGCTACTCTCTGTTGTTATCATCTATGCATAGCCACTTTAATAACTCTACCTACATGTACATATTACCTCAATTACCTCGACTAACTGGTGCCCCCGCACATTGACTCTGTAGGGGTTCCCCCCTGTATATAGTCTCACTATTGTTACTTTACTGCTGCTCTTTAAATACTTTTTACTTTTATTTGTTATTCGTATTTTTTTTTTAACTGCATTGTTGGTTAGGGGCTAGTAAGTAAGCATTTCACTGTAAGGTCTACTGCACCTGTTGTATTCGGCGCATGTGACTAATACAATTTGATTTGATAGTAGTTTCAGGATATACCGTTCTGGTCCACAGTATTAGTCTGCATTACCCTTACACAGTTATGAATAATAGACATGAAATTGCAATCAGTTATGTGCTCTCAGAAATAGGCGAATAGAGACGCACGCGCTTTGGCACAAGCAAGGCAACAACAAGGCTCACATTCTATGACAGATAGTGTCCATTATAGCAGTTGGTCGAAAACAAAATAATATCCCATATTTTGTTTTTCAAGAGATTTTATTGGTTTATGTGGTTTTCTAATATTATAGCCTATTTTGTAGTCACTGTTGTGATCATTTGGATAATAATCAATTGAAATACATATTTGTGAAGTTATTGGATACAGTTCTGTAGTCTATGCACATGCATAGGCCTAAATTATTTGATTTAGTAGGCTATTTTATTCGAGATTGTAATCCTTAATTCAACACATAGGTCTAATAATTATTTCGATTTGTAATGACGGCGTAAATTACATTATAGCCTACATCAATTATGATTCATATTTCTTGATGATTTTTCAGGTTTCATTTTTTTTTAATTCCTTATTTTTATTCGAAGCAGTGACACCCTTAATCCTCCAATGAGAGCAAATGCATCTTGAAAGTCTATCAGATCAATTCATTAACAAGTAGCCCACGGTAAGCTTCATATTCGATTAAGAATTGTTATCTGATAACCCAATAATTGAGAAATTATCATTTCAAGCCTAAATAATATATTTAAATTAAATCGGTCATTCAGAACGGTTAGTTCCTTTCGAAATGTAGGGTATCGGCTGGAATTAGATTTAGGCGCTCTTAATCATAAATATTCATAAAAAACAAACTTAATGTCTCTTTGATTTGGAATATTGTCAATTAATAAATAAACATGTTCTCGCTATGTTGCAATAGGCCTATTGAATACAGTGCATTCTTAAAATGTTACGATTTATGTAGATTACGTTTGTCTTCATGGAATAGGCCTGATAAATCCAAGACTAAGTGTCGTGGTTGAACAATTCTATAGTCTACCAGACCATTAGTAAATGTAATATCATATTATTATTATTTGTATTCTATTAACAGTATTATTAGCGTATTATTATTAATATTGGTATTATTATTCAAAGTATATTAATGAATCCCCATGCTTTAGTTTGAATTTAGATAGATTTCATACATTTCTATGAATTTTATAAAACAACATTATCTTTATTTATTGAAAATATCAGGTACTGCATCCCCCCCCGTTTATGCGTTTGTGTGGCCGTGTGGCGTCAGCAGGTCACTGGGTTTAATCCCGACTAGTTATTGGTCAAGATTAGGCCAAGGCCAGATCTCCGGTTTGACCCCAAATCTGACTTCGGGTATCATATGATGCAAGTAAATAAACAGGAATGGGGCCACACACCACCTTCGGCTCCAACGTTCAATCTCAGTGTGGCAGGTGTTTAAAACTCTGAGTAGACCGAATTGAGTAGCCTGTTAGGCCTAGCACATTTATTTAATATCCTAATCATTTATCCAATCCACGTCATTATTTATATTCTATTTTATTCCTGTTGCAATATGTGCGCATTGAAAGTCGACTGTTCATGTAATTAATTTATAAATTGGATATTAAATATGTTTTCAAGAGGACACTGAAATATAATATCCACGGTTATGTTTAGGCCTATAGCCTACGTGTCTTTCTTTCATTGACTTTTGATGCGTTTTATTTCCCGCTTACGGTATATTCTCTTTCTCACTTTTCGTCGAAGGCAACCTGCCCTATATTTTTTCCTTCTACACACTTGTTGTCTGTAGGCTTGTATTTAGAGGGTAACTGTCCCCTTTCTCTTTCCTCCTTCTCGTCCAGCGAACACGACGAAGGAAGGAGGGCCGGGATGAAAACAGAGGAGACCCAATCATGTCTTCAGCAGCCTCCAGCCTCCACGCCATTCGGTGAGGAGTGAAATGGGACTGACATCTTGAGCCTGACTGGCACATAATGATTTTAACATTATAGTCCAATAATTAAATAAATATCCATTGAAATTTCAAAGGTTATAGTGACAAACTTTTACATTCTCAACTTTATATGTTATAAATGGGATAAATATATGATAAATATTTAATACATTTGATATGTGATACATTTTTATTTGTATTTATCATTTGTATTACTATTCTTGTCATTAAAACAATCCTGGACCTTGCTGGGAAGTAATGTTGAATTGCTTTCTTTTTTTTCAAGCTCGGCTTGACATTTACAGGTCTGAACACACACACACACACACACACTATACCCTCCGATGATGTGGACTTCGATTAAGGCAGCCCCCGCACCTCACTGATTCAGATGGGTTGTGTTAAATGCGGAAGCAATATTTCGGTAGAATGCATTCAGTTGTGCAACTGACTAGGTATCCCCTTTCCCCTGTGTCCCCCTCTCCCCTCAGGTTCAGAACACAGGGGCGGAGGGGGCGAGGTGTGTGCGGGGTGTGAGTCGCCCATTGCCGACCGCTTCCTGCTGCGTGTCAACGAGCGCTCGTGGCACGAGACCTGCGTCAAGTGTGCGGTGTGTCTGAGCGCACTCAGTGGGACATGCTACTGCAGAGACCGTCTGCTCTATTGCAAGCATGACTACGAAAAGTAAGAGAACGTCAATACTACTAAAATCCCAAAAGACACACAAACCTTAGTGTTGGCATTGTCTTAATCAGTGTTTTGTCAGCTAGTCCTTGTGCCCCTCCTGAATCAGGTGTGCTGGTGTCAGGATAGAACAAACATGTGAAATTATTTAGGGGCTTATAGGAACTGGTCTATATGGAATATGTGACAGAACAGATGTACAATGTGTCAAACTCATTCCATGGAGGGCCGAGTGTCTCACGGGTTTTTGCTCCTCCCTTGAACTTGATTGATGAATTAAGGTTACATTAGTAAAGAACTCCCCTCACCTAGTTGTCTGGGTCTTAATTGAAAGGAAAAAAACAAAAACCTGCAGACACTAGTCCCTGAATGTTTGGTGGGTATACACATGAAACGCTGGATTGCTATTAGTGAGGCTTTAAGCTAGCTCCACTTTCCTCTCTGATAAATAGGACTTGGAGTTTTTATCAGTCTGGGGGTTTGTGTGTCAGTCTGGGGGTTTGTGTGTCAGTCTGGGGGTTTGTGTGTCAGTCTGGGGGTTTGTGTGTCAGTCTGGGGGTTTGTGTGTCAGTCTGGGGGTTTGTGTGTCAGTCTGGGGGTTTGTGTGTCAGTCTGGGGGTTTGTGTGTCAGTCTGGGGGTTTGTGTGTCAGTCTGGGGGTTTGTGTGTCAGTCTGGGGGTTTGTGTGTCAGTCTGGGGGTTTGTGTGTCAGTCTGGGGGTTTGTGTGTCAGTCTGGGGGTTTGTGTGTCAGTCTGGGGGTTTGTGTGTCAGTCTGGGGGTTTGTGTGTCAGTCTGGGGGTTTGTGTGTCAGTCTGGGGGTTTGTGTGTCAGTCTGGGGGTTTGTGTGTCAGTCTGGGGGTTTGTGTGTCAGTCTGGGGGTTTGTGTGTCAGTCTGGGGGTTTGTGTGTCAGTCTGGGGGTTTGTGTGTCAGTCTGGGGGTTTGTGTGTCAGTCTGGGGGTTTGTGTGTCAGTCTGGGGGTTTGTGTGTCAGTCTGGGGGTTTGTGTGTGTGTGTGTGTGTGTGTGTGTGTGTGTGTGTGAGATCCCCAGGGACGGACGGCTGAAGGACGTAGCCTGCAGGTCGTTATCATTGTTGTGAAAAGTGTCAGACGACGTCCAGCCGCACAGACTCTCCCACTGCAGCAGACATCTGGAGGAGAGAGGGGGGAAAAAGGGAGGGGAGAGAGGAGAGAAGGGAGAGGAGAGACAGAGGGATAGGTGAAGAGGGATATAGAGTGGAGACAGAGGATATGAAGAGAAAGTGAGAGAGAGAGTAGTAGAGAAGTTCTCTCAGTCGTCTTTGGAAATTGTGTTAATAATCCCCTACTTGATAACTAAGATGAGTGTGTGTGCCGTTACAGGGTAATTTGGGCGAGGTGTTGGTAGGGGGAATTGGAGTGCGACAGATATGAAATGGTGTTGAGTTGATGAGTTCACTGTCTCACTCCCTCTAAAAGTGTCTGAAACTATAGTGCCTTCAGAAAGTAATCATACCACATTACTTTAACCACATTTTGTTATATTACAAGGTGGGATTAAAATTGATTGAATTGTCCATGATCTACACAAAATACTCTAATGTCAAGGTGGAAGAAAAAGTATAATATTTGTGAAACATTCATGAAAAAACACAACTATATCTTGATTATATAAGTATTCAACCCCCTGAGTCAATACATGTTAGAATCACCTTCGGCAGCGATTGCAGCTGTGAGTCTTTCTGGGGTAAGTCTCGAAGAGCTTTGCACACCTGGATTGCACAATATTTGCACATATATTTTTTTTTTTATTCTTCGAGCTCTGTCAATTGGTTGTTGATCATTGCTAGACAGCCAAGTGTTGCCATAGATTTGCCACTCAGGAACATTCAATGTTGTCTTGGTAAGCAACTATATTTGGCATTGTGTTTTAGGTTATTGTCATGCTGAAAGGTGAATTTATATCCTGGTGTCTGTTGGAAAGCAGACTGAACCAGGTTTTCCTCTAAGATTTTGCCTCTGCTTAGCTCTATTCCAGTTCTTTTTATACCAAAAAACTCCCTAGTCCTTGCCGATGACGAGCATACCCATAGCATGATGCAGCCACCACCATGCTTGAAAATGTGAAGTGGTACTCAGTGATGTGTTGTTGGATTTTTCCCAAACATAACGCTTTGTATTCAAGACACAAAGTCAATTTCTTTGCCACATTTTTTGCGGTATTACTTTAGTGCCTTGTTGCAAACAGGATGCATTTTTTTGTATTTTATTCTGTACAAGCTTCCTTTTGACTATGTCAATTAGGTTAATATTGTGGCGTAACTACAATGTTGTTGATCCATCCTCAGTTTTCATCCTATCACAGCCACTATACTCTGTATCCGTTTTAAAGTTATCATTAGCCTCATGGTGAAATCCCTGAGCGGGATCTCTTCGGCAACTGAGTTAGGAAGAACGCCTGTATCTTTGTAGTGACTGGGTGTATACTATCCAAAGTGTAATTAATAACTTCACCATGCTCAAAGGGATTCTCAATATATGCTTTTTTTTTTTTTTTTAATCGCCTACCAATAGGTGCCCTTATTTGCGAGGCATTAGAAAACCGCCCTGGTCTTTGCGGTTGAATCTGTGTCTGAAATTCATTGCTTGGCTGAGGGACCTTAAAGATAATTGTATGTGTGGGGTACAGAGATGAGGTAGTCATTCAAAAATCATGTTAAACACTATTTTTGCACGCAGAATGAGTCCATGCAACTTATGTGACTTGTTCAGCACATTTTTACTCTTGAACTTATTTAGGCTTGCCATAACAAAGGGGTTGAATACTTATTGACTTAAGACATTTCAGCTTTAAATTTTTTATTAATTTGTAAAAATGTCTAAAAGCATAATTCCCTTTGACATTATGGGGTATTGTGTGTAGGCCAGGGACACATCTCGATTTAATCCATTTTAAATGCAGACTGTAACACAACAAAATGTTGAAAAAGTCAAGGGTGTGAATTGCAGAGTTGCAAAGAAAAAGCCATGTCTCAGACTGGCCAATAAAAATAAAAGATTAAGATGGGCAAAAGAACACACACTGGACAGAGGAACTCTGCCTAGAAGGCCAGCATCCTGGAGTCGCCTCTTCATTGTTTAAATTGCGGGTACTATTTAAGGAAGCTGCCAGTTGAGGACTTGTGAGGCATCTGTTTCTCAAACTAGACACTAATGTGCTTGTCCTCTTGCTCAGTTGTGCACCTGGGCCTCCCACTCCTCTTTCTATTCTGGTTAGGGCCAGTTTGCGCTGTTCTGTGAAGGGAGTAGGACACAGCGTTGTACGAGATCTTCAGTTTCTTGGCGTTTCTCGTGTGGAATAGCCTTAATTTCTCAGAACAAGAATAGACGGACGAGTTTCAGAAGAAAGTTATTTGTTTCCGGCCATTTTGAGCCTGTAATCGAATCCAAAAATGCTGAGGCTCCAGATACTCAACTAGTCTAAAGAAGGCCAGTTTTATTGCTTCTTTAATCAGAACAACAGTTTTCAGCTGTGCTAACATAATTGCAAAAGGGTTTTCTAATGATCAATTAGCATTTTAAAAGGATCAACTTGGATGAGCTAACACAATGTGCCATTGGAACACAGGAGCGATGGTTGCTGATAATGGGCCTCTGTACGCCTGTGTAGATATTCCATAAAAAAAAGTGTTTACAGCTACAATAGACATTTAAAACTTTACAATGTCTACACAGTATTTCTGATCAATTTGATGTTATTTTAATGGACAATTTTTTTTGCTTTTCTTTCAAAAACAAGGACATTTCTAAGTGACCCCAAACTTTTGAATGATGTGTGTGACTCTCTCTCTATATAGTGTGTATATGTTGAGTCTCTCTCTATAGAGTGTGTGCAGTGGCTTGCGAAAGTATTCACCCCCCTTGGCATTTTTCTATTTTGTTGCCTTACAACCTGGAATGAACATGTATTTCTTGGGGGTTTGTATCATTTGATATACACAATATGCCTACCACTTTGAAGATGCAAAATATGTTTTTTTATTGTGAAACAAACAAGAAATAAGACAAAAACACTGAACTTCAGTGTGCATAACTATTCACCTCACAAGTCAATACTTTATAGAGCCACCTTTTGCAGCAATTACAGCCGCAAGTCTCGTAGGGTATGTCGCCATAAGCTTGGCACATCTAGCTTGGCACATCACTGGGATTTTTGCCCATTCTTCAAGGCAAAACTGCTCCAGCTCCTCCAAGTTGTATGGGTTCCGCTGCTATACAGCAATCTTTAAGTCATACTACAGATTTCTCAATTGGATTGAGGTCTGGGCTTTGACTAGGCCATTCCAAGACATTTAAATGTTTCCCCTTAATCCGCTTGAGTGTTGCTTTAGAAGTATGCTTAGGGTCATTGTCCTGCTGGAAGGTGAACCTCCGTCCCAGTCTCAAATCTCTGGAAGACTGAAACAGGTTTCTCTAAAGAATTTCCCTGGATTTAGCACCATCATTCCTTCAGTTCTGACCAGTTTCCCAGTCCCTGCCAATGAAATGCTTCACTGTGGGGATGGTGTTTTTGGGGTGATGAGAGGTGTTGGGTTCGCGCCAGACATAGCGTTTTCCTTGATGGCCAAAAAGCTACATTTTAGTCTCAACTGACCAGAGTACCGTCCACATGTTTTGGGAGTCTCCCAAATGCCTTTAGGCGAACACCAAATGTGTTTGCTTATTTTTCTTTCAGCAAATTTTTTTTTTCTGGCCACTCTTCTGTAAAGCCCAGCTCTGTGGAGTGTACGGCTTAAAGTGGTCCTATGGACAGATACTCCAATCTCTGCTGTGGAGCTATGCAGCTCCTTCAGGGTTATCTTTGGTCTCTTTGTTGCCTCTCTGATTAATGCCCTCTTTGCCTGGTCCATGAGTTTTGGTGGGCGGCTCTCTCTTGGCAGGTTTGTTGTGGTGCCATATTGTTTCCATTTTTTAACAATGGATTTAATGGCGCTCTGTGGGATGTACAAAGTTTAAGATTTTTTTATAACCCAACCCTGATCTGTACTTATCCACAACTTTGTCCCTGACCTATTTGGAGAGCTCCATGGTCTTCATGGTGCCGCTTGCTTGGTGGTGCCCCTTGCTTAGTGGTGTTGCAGACTCTGGTGCCTTTCAGAACAGGTGTATATACAGTTGAAGTCGGAAGTTTACATACACTTAGGTTGGAGTCATTAAAACTCGTTTTTCAACTACTCCACACATTTCTTGTTAACAAACTATAGTTTTGGCATGTCGGTTAGTACATCTACTTTGTGCATGACAAGTAATTTCTCCAACAATTGTTTACAGACAGATTATTTCACTTACTATTCACTATCACAATTCCAGTGGGTCAGAAGTTTACATACACTAAGTTGACTGTGCCTTTAAACAGCTTGGAAAATTCCCCAAAACGATGTCATGGCTTTAGAAGATTCTGATAGGCTAATTGACATAATTTGAGTCAATTGGAGGTGTACCTGTGCATGTATTTCAACGTCTACCTTCAAACATTGCCTCTTTGCTTGACATCATGGGAAAATCAAAAGAAATCAGCCAAGACCTCAGAAAAAAAATTGTAGACCTCAAGTATGGTTCATCCTTGGGACCACTCAGCCGTCATAACGCTCAGGAAGGAGACGTGTTATGTCTCCTAGCGATGAATGTAATTTGGTGTGAAAAGTGTGAATCAATCCCAGAACAACAGCAAAGGACCTTGTGAAGATACTGGAGGATATATTGAAGCAACATCTCAAGACAGTCAGGAAGTTAAAGCTTTGTTGCAAATGGGTCTTCCAGGTGGACAATGACCCCCCCAAGCATACTTCACAAGTTGTGGCAAAATGGCTTAAGGACAACAAAGTCAAGGTATTGGAGTGGCCATCACAAAGCCCTGACCTCAATACTATAGAAAATGTGTTGGCAGAACTGAACAAGTGTGTGTGAGCAAGGAGGCCTACAAACCTGACTCAGTGACACCAGCTCTGTCAGGAATGGGCCAAAATTCACCCACCTTATTGTGGGAAGCGTGTGGAAGGCTACCTGAAATGTTTGACCCAAGTTAAACAATTTAAAGGCAATGCTACCAAATACTATTTGAGTGTATGTAAACTTCTGACCCACTGGGAATGTGATGAAATAATTAAAAGCTGAAAAAAATAATTCTCTCTACTATTATTCGGACATTTCACATTCTTAAAATATAATGGTGATCCTAACTGACCTAAGACTGGGAATCTTTACTAGGATTAAATGTCAGGAATTGTGAAACTGAGTTTAACTGTATTTGGCTAAGGTGTATGTAAACTTCCGACTTAAACTTTATACTGAGATCATGTGACACTTACATAAAGTCCACCTGTGTGCAATCTAATTATGTGACTTCTGAAGGTAATTGGTTGCACCAGATCTTATTTAGGGGCTTTATAGCAAAGGGGTGATTACATATGCACTCACATCTTTTCAGTAAAAATTTAGATTTGTTTGGTTTTAAACAAGTTTATTTTTTTTCATTTCACCTCCCCAATTTGGACTATTTTGTGTCACGAACCGGCTCGAAGTTGATAACAAAAAGGGAGGCAAAGTGGAGATAAGGAATAACAAAACATATTTATTAACTGAAGTAAACTAAATACAATTAACAATGGTTTGTGTAAGCGAGTGTTTGCGTGAATAACTGATAATGAGGGGTGTTGAAATGTGCCAAAGCAAACAAACGGCCACAAAAATGGCACAACCAAAATCTATGTCTGCCTGCATGGAGAGAGTCTCCCCAGGGAAGAGGTGTATTTATCCTGGGACACAAGTATAGCCCATGTGTCCCATTTCGCTGACGACCCTCCCGGCTTCGCCCACTGACAAACAAGAGCAAAGAGAAAGAATTTGGCAGACAGAGTGGGAGGGTCGTCACCCCCCAGCCGCCCCTCCCCCATAAAACCGGGGACCAACAAGGACCCCGGAAAACCATACCAGCCTCTGCGTCCCAAATTGACCCAGCCTTTGCGTCCCAAATTGACGAGGGGATACGTGTTCACACTTCCACTTGCCCCAGCAAACTTTGCGCACAGGAAGCAACGTTTGAGAGGAAAGAAGAAAACGAGACCAGAAGGGAACAGACAGGAGCGACAGAAAAGGACAATACCAAACAATGGTCAGTCACGTAGACATTCAGGAACAGGGCGCACAAGAGCACGTCAGCAACAAGCTCCAATGAAAAGAATATCTCAGGGTCCTTCTCATTACATTTTGGCAACACACACAATTTTAGACGTATCACTCATTTCAATATTGTAGTGTTCAGCGATCTTCACCAGCTGTTCTTTAGTACATAATTTTAACAGTTCCTCTGGAAAGCGAATGAACACGTCTACATTAGACACCATAGTCACCAGTAAATACAAAAAACATGACTTGCTCTTCCCCCCTGCTGAGCACACCAGACCGGACCACTAGAAGAGAAATGACAATCGCAATGGGCACCACAGAAGAGAGATGAGATATATTTGGAGCTTCCCCAACACCTACAATAACTGCACCTTAGTCTTCGTGCAGATTTGTGGTGGGTAATGACACACTGTAGCCAGCTTGAGAGAAAAATAAAAGCAAGCTGGCAGATTCCCCCCAAGCCATAGATGTGCCCCAGACACAACTGCTCAGTCCACGGACACCACACAAAAATTAACAAAATAACCATGCCCCCAACGTATTCCAAAGTGAAACACGTCGCTAAGCCTAACAGAGGGGGAAAAAGGCTATAGTTCCGGGTAGCAAGTTTCACAACCCTACCCAAATCTCCCACTGAGGTACACAGCTAATTCTACTCGCCTCAGACCGATGTCCCAACAGCCAGTAGAGCAAGAGTCTCCAGCCTGGGCAGGGGCCTGGAAACTAACCAATATACTCCAACGCAGCACACAACCAACTAGCCACCACAGTGGCAAGTTACCCAAACAAAGGCATCCAATACTGAGCACTAAACATTACAACTCAAAATCTGTAATCAAAAGATGCAAACAAATCACCTACAGAGTTTTCAAACATTAACTCCACATTTTCTCCCGAACACAACACACATACTAGTAAGCCCAACAACACTAGTATTAGTCCTTCATAATGCAACAAAGTGCTACACGCCAAAATGTCTAGGAACCAACTTTATGATCCCGGACGAGCGTCCACTTGTCATGAACCAGCTCAAAGTTCATAATAAAAAGGGAGACAAAGTGGATATAAGGAATATCAAAATATTTCTTAACTAAAGTAAACTAAAGACAATTAACAATGGTGTGCGTGTGTAAGTTTGCGTGCATAAATGTGATAATAAACAGTGCCAAAACAAACAGGCCACAAAAATCTATAAGTGTGTCTGCATGGAGAGAGTCTCCCCAATGAATGGGGAAGAGGTGTATTTATCCTGGTACACACCCCCTAGCCCAGGTGTGTCCCATTTTACTGACAACCCTCCCGGCTCCGCCCACCGACACCCTATTAAGGGAAATAAGAGCAAAGCGAAAGAATTTGGCAGACAGAGTGGGAGGGTTGTCACATTTGTGTATGTCCATTACATGAAATCCAAATAAAAATCCATTTAAATTACAGGTTATAACGCAACAAAATAGGAAAAATGCCAAAGGGGATGAATACTTTTGCAAGGCACCGTATATGTTGAGTGTCTCTCTGTATAGTGTGTGTATGTTGAGTCTCTCTCTATATTTTTTAAATGTAATCTTTATTTAACTAGGCAAGTCAGTTAAGAACAAATTCTTATTTCCAATGACGGCCTACCGGGGAACAGTGGGTCAACTGCCTTGTTCAGGGGCAGAACAACAGATTTTTACCTTGTCAGCTTGGGGATTCGATCCAGCAACCTTTCGGTTACTGGCCCAACGCCCTGACCACTAGGCTACCTGCCGCACAATATAGTGTGTATTTGATGAGTCTCTCTATATATAGTGAGTACAGTATATGTCTGTCTCTGTGAGAGACTTGGCACACGTCTTTACTGGTGACCTTCAGAAGATCAGTAACAATGTCTCCTTGTGTTCCCTGCAGTCACTCCCTCAGCACCTCACACACACACACACACACACACACACACACACACACACACACACACACACACACACACACACACACACACACACACCACTCCCCGGCTCCCCCTCAACCGTGAGCAGGTGTGTGTACTGTATGATGTACGGGAGGAGTGTGTATGAGAATTTGGGGTGAGTGTGTGTGCGTTTCTGTGTCTAAGAATTTAGCAGAAAGTGGAAAGCTTGAGATCAGTTTTTTTGCTGTAACCCTTTGCGGTCTGGAGTTGTAAGTGTGCTGATGTTTGGGCTTTTGGTTTGAGTTATTTTATCTGCTGTACGTTATTGCAAATGATCTCTTACTTAAGCATAGATTCAATCAGTTTATACAAAATGCGATTTGCATGTCTGCGATAGGTGTAACACGGGAAGCCGCTACTGATTGGACAGTTCCAACGCAGTTCCACCTCCGACATCGCCTAAATAAAACAATAATACTGCTATGCAGAAGTCGGTTATCGCGGGCTAAAGTCGATCGGATTGAATCGAGCCCTTACTGTATCATTCCCATAGCACTCTCATAGTGACCTTGTAGTGGCCGACTGGGTCTCCTAAACCCGGGTCTCCTGTGTTAGTCCTAAGACTGTGTTAGCCCGCTGAGCTAAGCCTAGGTATTAGCTTGGGGAGCTAATCAGGGGTTAAGTTGTGAATTCGGAGTTGGGGGATTATGGTTGGAGCTGGATTTAGGGTTAGGGTTATGGTTGAACCGGGATGTGGACTTGAAGCTAGGGTAAGGGTAGTGGTTGAAGCTAGGGTAAGGGTAGTGGTTGAAGCTAGGGTAGTGGTTGAAGCGTCACACTTGATAACAGACAGGGGTGAAGAGAAAAAAAAATAAGGATCTTTTTTCTTATTTCTTAAGGGTAGTGGTTGAAGCTAGGGTAGTGGTTGAAGCTAGGGTAAGGGTAGTGGTTGAAGCTAGGGTTAGGTTTACTCATTACGTCAGGAGCATGGTTCTACTCTGCTGTGCCCAGATGTTTGCCTCTTCCCGCTACAGTATCTCTGTCTAGCCATTGTTTTCAAATATTTTCATGTTTGTCTTTTTTCTTAGGCGAGAGGTGTGTGTGTTTACTGCACACAATTTCCAAGAGACACAGACCGCTGCCCATACAGACTCTCCAGTATCCCCCAATCACACTCTGATACACACACACACACACACACACACACACACACACACACACACACACACACACATACACACTTCCCACAGAGTGACAGAGAGCAGAGTCTCTAGGCTGACCCAGGTCTCAGACCAATAAAGGCCCTGCGCCCTGGGGCCCCGGCGGGCGACTAGAGCCTGGAGGAGCCTGGAGCCCAGGTTCAATATCAGTCTGGAGTGGGAGGCCTACCCCCCCCCCCCCCCCCCCCCCCCCATCACCACCACCACCACCAAGCAGCACATAGCCTGCTCCTACTGCACACACATATGGAGTGGATATCAACATGTAGAACACTACAGTGGATATCACTATCACGATGGCTGGTGGTAAAACACCATTGATGTTTTTAGTAGTAGAGACATTGTAGAGAGAGAGACCGGAAATGATAGTACGGCGGGACTGAGAATCGATTCCACACAGGCATCTGCACCCAAGGTGGTATCGCCGGTAGCTGCTAGACCCAACCCTCTGGCCCTGCAATGATGGCTCTAATAGATCACTCTGTGGGGTGGGAGACATGGAGACACTGTCTGGAGCAGGGGAGAGGGGAGACTCCCACAGTCACACGGGAGTGGAGACCCCAAGAGTTACAGCCAAGTCCAATGTTCACTGACCAAACAATCTCTCAAACTGCTAGGCCAGAAGCCCACCTTCTCATCTTACGTGGTTCTATGTGGAATCCCTGTTGTACCATGCCGCGATTGAGAACCGAGAAATCATGTCTTCCACACAGATACAGCATCTCTCCCACCCGCCCCCCCTCACGCTCCTCCCGCCTCCCTCTCTCGCTCCCCCTCTCTCCATTACCTCGTTCATCACTGTCTGGTTTGTAATAATATTTCTCAATTCCAAACCTCATTTCCCGCTCGTTGAGATTGATAGCAGTGATGACACCAATCAGTTTATCTCTCCGTTTATCCCTCGTTTTCTCTTAATCGTCTCTCCGCTCAGCGCCTCTTTGTGTCTCAGGATGGGAGGAGAGGGAAGGTGGGATGGAGGGAGGGGGTTGATTGGACACAGCGCTAATTACCAAATGTACTCAGCCACTCCAGTGATGACAAGCCTAAGAGAAGAACTATATATGCACAGTACCTGTATATAGTTATATTATGTATATACAGTATAACTGTGCTAGGAGATGGATAGTTATTTAGTATGTACAGTGGAAAGAATGGGTTAAATCAAGCATGAGACATTCTGCCCCATACTGCTAAAACATATATACTGCTAAAAAAGATATGCCAAAACCCACAAAGCTGTTTGATCAACAACTGCAGCGAGCCCAAATCAAATGTATTTACGTAGCCCTTCTTACATCAGCTGATATCTCAAAGTGCTGTACAGAAACCCAGCCTAAAACCACAGACGGCAAGCAATGCAGGTGTAGAAGCCTACTGTACAATGCAGCACACAGTCAGAACCGAAGCATAGCCTCTTGCAGCCAACGATATCCGTTCTGAAGAATAATTTGTAGAATTGTTAGGAATTCACCCCATGTGTTTGCACTCACTATAGTTCAGTCTGAGGGAGTGTAGGAGTGTGTTAGGGATATGTTGTTGCTCTTGGCTCATACACAGTCGTCCACAGGGGGTATGGTCAGACAGACAAACACAGCCACGTTTAGTACTCCATATCTAGATTGAGGAGTAGTATTGTGGTTTTTAACGCAATATCTTGTCTCTATCTGAAATGACATTAAATGGCATTTAAAGTATTTCACTATAGTGCGCTATATAGGGAATAGGTTGCCAGTCTGGTCAAAAGTAGTGCCTCTATATAGGGAAAATGCTGCTATTTCAGACAGTCCTTCTGTTCCACCAGACACACATTAAGGGTTCTCACGTCACCTCCCAGCTCAGGTCAACAGGTGATGCAGGAGAGAGAGAGAAGAGGTAGGAAGAGAATAGAGATGGAGAGACAGAACCTTACAGTGATTTATATCAAGGCATGCATTGTGTCAAAGCTATGCAGAGAGAAAGGACAGAAAGAGAACAGAGATGACTGAAAACGAGAAGAAGTTGGAGAAAGTTGATAGAGAAGATAAATTGCAGATCGGGGGGCGAGCATGGGATAAAAGAGGGAGATTTAGGAGAAGATGAAAGCCATGGAGGAGAAGACAGAAGAGCAGGAAGGTGAGGTGTGCCTGTGTCACCCCCTAGTAATATTGGCAAGGTTTTTGCATAATGCCCGATGAGCCCCAATCATCTGGCCTCCCCCACAACAATTTCATTACAGACAGCTAATAAATGTTTCATGGAAGAACAAGCTGCTCGCCTTGCCGTTATTAAATCTGAGATAATAAAAGAAGAGCGAGAAAAGAAAAGATGGGGGGGTGGACCCGAGAGAGGGAGGGAAGGAGAGAGACAGAGAGAGCTAGAGAGAGAGCGGTGTCAACATTCTCAAATCGGGGGCTGTATCTCCTGTTTCTGGGGCAACGGGTCCCCTCCCCTCCCCCTACTCCCTCCCCCTTGCATCCCGCTCCGCCAGAGAGAGACAGGAAATGAGAAACTGCCAGACAGGATATTGCGTTCTGGTGGCCTGGGGATTAGCTGTTTTATCTAAACACACACACACACACACACACACACACACACACACACACACACACACACACACACACACACACACACACACACACACAGATCCACACATTCCTCTCACACTCTCCCAAGCATCAAGCACAGTGTTCTGCACAGTTTTCAGTCGTTACTCTTTGCAGGTATATTCCATTTGGTCATGTTATGCCATATCTGAGCTGTCATTAAAGGGTCAAATCTTTCAGTCGAGATCAGATGTGGAGTATGGAGTATCTCAAGTATTATGAGGAACAGAGTAAATAGTTGCGAAAAGAAAAGTGTATGGAGCGACTGGTCTGCTAATCATTAGTAATAAACCTTGATATTGTATTTTATACTAATCAGAGGGTCATTCATACCGTATGGTTCAAAACGTTTGGAAATCAAATAAGACTGTCTGATGTACGTTGTCTATAAGTACACATAGGCTTTGAAGGAAATGGCTTCCATCTGCATATGTGTGTGTGATTGCAAGTTGTTTCTGTTTGTATATCACTGTTCTGTGATGTACCGTGTCTGACCAATACACTCCAAGAAATGCTGGGTTGAAAACAACTCAATTTGGATTATTTGGTAACCCAGCACTGGGTAAATATTGGACAGAACACATGCTGGGTTATTTTGACGCAGCCAGTTGTTTTTTGGCTTGTTGGGATTACCCAAACATTGGTTAATTTAATTAACCATCAGTTGGGTATTTTTTACTCTCATTCTGAGTTGACCTAGCAGCTGGGTCTGTTTTAAATGTAATCCTTAAATTATTTTCAGATCGATTTTATTTGTCTACCTGTTATTTTGTTTTTGCATTTTACACATTCTTCAATCTATAATATGAAGATCATTTATTACATACCGTATTATAAACTGGGGTGGTTCGAGCCCTGAATGCTGATTGGCTGACAGCCGCGGTATTTAAGACTTTATAAACTGGATGGTTTGAGCCCTGAATGCTGATTTGGCTGAAAACCGTGGTATATCAGATATAGGGTATGACAAAACATGTTTTACTGCTCTAATTATGATGGTAACCAGTTTATAAGAGCAATAAGGCACCTCGGGGGTTTGTGGTATGTTGCCAATATACCACGGCTAAGGTCTGTATCCAGGCACTCCACGTTGCGTTGTGGTTAAGAACAGCCCTTAGTCGTGGTATATTGGCCATATACCACACCCCGTCGGGCCGTATTCCTTAAGTGTACCATGGGTATGACAGAACAGTTATTTGTACAGCTCTAATTACATTGTTAACCAGTTTAAAATAGCAATAAGGTACTTTGGGGGCAGTGCTGTAAAGTACTTTAAAGTACAACTTAAATATTTTTGGGGGGTATCTTTACTTTGCTATTTATATTTTTGACAACTAATGTACTTTTTACTCCATACATTTTCCCTGACACCCGAAAGTACTTGTAACATGATGAATGCTTAGCAGGTCAGGAAAGTGGTCCAATTCACGCAATAATCAAGAGAACACGTGGTCATCCCTACTGCTTCTGATCTGGCAGACACACTAAATATAAATGCATTGTTTTTAAATGATGTCCGAGTGTTGGAGTGTACCCCTGGGTATACGTGAATTTTAAAAACAAGAAAATGGTGCCATCTGCTTTGCTTAATATAAGGAATTTGAAATGATTTGTACTTTTAGCAATTACATTTTCGTTTGAAACTTAAGTATATTTAGAAAAATACTTTTACTGGGTGACTTTCACTTTTACTTGAGTAACTATCTATTAAGGTATCTGTACTTTTACTCAAGTATGACAATTGGGTATTTTTTCCACCACTGCTCGGGGGTTTGTGATTTATGGCCAATATACACTACATGACCAAAAGTATGTGAACAACTGCTCGTCTAACAGCTCATTCCAAACTCCTGGGTATTAATATGGAGTTGGTCCCCTCCTTTGCTGCTATAACAGCCTTCACTCTTCCGGGATGGCTTTCCACTAGATGTTGGATCACTGCTGCAGGGACTTGCTTCCATTCAGCCACGAGCATTAGTGAGGTCGGGCACTTAGGCCTGGCTTGCAGTCAGCGTTCCAATTCATCCCAAAGGTGATTGATGGGGTTGAGGTCTGGGCTCTGTGCAGGCCAGTCAGGTTCTTCCACACCGATCTCTACAAACCATTTCTGTATGGACCTCGCTTTGTGCACGGGGGCATCGTCATGCTGAAACAGGAAAGGGCCTTCCCCTAACTGTTGCCACAAAGTTGGAAGCACAGAATCGTCTAGAATATCATTGTATGCTGTCTCATTACGATTTCTCTTCACTGGAACTAAAGGGCCTAGCCCGAACCATGAAAAACAGCCCCAGACCATTATTCCTCCTCCATCAAACTTTACAGTTGGCTCTATGCATTGGGGCAGATAGCGTTCTCCTGGCATCCGCCAAACACAGATTCGTCCGTTGGACTGCCAGAGGGTGAAGCGTGATTCATCCCCCCCAGAGAACACATTTCCACATTTCATGAAGCTCCCGGCGAACAGTTCTTGTGCTGACGTTGCTTCCAGAGGCAGTTTGGAACTCGGTAGTGAGTGTTGCAACCGAGGACAGACAAATTTAGCAAACTACGTGCTTCAGCACATGACGTTCCCGTTCTGTGAGCTTAGGTGGCTTACCACTTTGTGGCCGAGCCATTGTTGCTCCTAGATGTTTCCACTTCCCGATAACAGCACTTACAGCAGAAATTTGACGAACTGACTTGTTGGAAAGGTGGCATCCTAGAACGGTGCCATGTTAAAAGTCTGAGCTCTCCAGTAAGGCCATTCTACTGCCAATGTTTGTCTATGGCGATTGCATGGCTGTGTGGTCAATGTTATACACCTGTCAGCAAAGCATGTGGCTCAAATAGCCAAACTAATTTGAAGGGGTGTCCACATACTTTTGTATATAATGCACCACGTTGCGTCATGCATAAGAACAGCCCTTAGCCGTGTTATACTGTCCATATACCACACTCTCCTCGGGCCTTATTGCTTAATTATAATAAGGTATATCACCTTATTGCATCCCAACAGTGGGATTTACATAAGCTTTTAGGGAACTCATACACTTCTGTAAGCTTCATTGAAGCTAAACATGATAACTATACAACAGAACAGATTAACAGGAATGACATTGACTCTCATGGGTGGCCAAAAAGAACTATCTGAAAGCCACACCCCTACTTAACTAGGCCTCCTGTTTTTGTATGCGTGCGTCTTAGTGTGTGTGTGCGTGTGTACATGAGCATGTTTGTGTGCGTGCCCGTGTGTGTGTTTGCGTGTTTGTGGTGGTGGCGGAGGGAGCGGTATCGTGGGGAATGCTGGGAAATTTTAATAACACAGGAGCAGTGCAGGGAGATTTAATAAAAGGAGATGATGTGATTACTGAACCCTGGCTCTGAGCCATCCTGCTTCACAGTGCAATATCCGCTCATACACACACACCCACACCCCCACACACAGACACTTGAACATCCACACACACACACACACACACACACACACACACATATACAATCACACGCTCACACATACACACCAAAATAAAATTATACTAAAGCTATACTAAGATTGTAACATCCAGATTCACTGTAAAGATCCCATACCCACAACCTCACCTAAACTTACATTTCCAATATGCTAAAACAAACATCCACTGATAGCTGACAATACAAAACCCAATGCACATTTTCACTAATCCATTCACATGGATGGACACATACCGAACATGCATGCTTACACACATAGGAGCAAGCTGCTCCACGTACACATCAACATACAACTAACACATGCATAACAGAGTCTTTGCTGAGATCTGAGGACTTGCATTGGCTCCCCAAGCTAATGTCTCGGGCTTTAGCTCAGTGGGTTAACAGTCGTAACCCACTGGCGTGCAAGAGACTGGGGTTTGAACCCAGTCAGTCTCATTGGTGCCATGAATTTGGGAGGTCAAAGTGCCAAGCAGGGTGAAATGTAACTCTGTTTGCTTATGAATGCTTGTGATAATTTCGGAGATACCTATATAGACTTCATAAAGGGTTTATGAAGGCTTCATTATGCCTAAAAAGTTGTGTTTCGTCTAAAGTGGGACCATTCATCTTGATAGCAGCCATGAGCCATTTCTCCTCTCCCTGGGTTATGGGTATGCGGCCCAAATGGCACCATATCCCCTATATAGTGCACTACTTTTGACCAGATCCCTATGGGGCTTGGTCAAAAGTAGTGCACTATAAAGGGAATATGGTGCCATTTGGGCCACAAGTAGGTCTATTGTGAATTACACTTCAATTAGGGGGATTAGACTGATCTACTTAGAGACCTCCCTCAGTGACTGTTGCCCTCAGTTTCCAAGTTTAGTAAATTCTACAATATGTGGCACTATGAAATGGGATTAGTAACCAAAAAGTAGGACTTAAACACTGCAGAGGAATTGTGGTCTGGTGACTGTTGTCCCAAGTCGCCTTTATGTTGACTAAATTCTGGCAGTATAAAATGGGATTAAAAAACAAAAACTGGGATTTAAAGGGGAAATCTGCAGTTAAAACAATAACAAAACCGGCACCCTGCCATTGGTTTTGTAAACGACTGAGGGATGGAGATATGTAACTACTCTCAAATGTATACAGAGCTATTGATGTAAAGACTGACCATCCATGAGATCAAATGTATAGTTTTAACCAATATTTTGAGGCTATACAGTGTCTGTTTAATTACTTTGTTTATGAACAAAGCAGTAAAACAATCTTATAATTTGGGTAATGATGGGGTAAGACAATTGAACTAAAATCACGAGGCACAAGTTTTATATTATTAAATAATGAATGTGTATATGTCATGAATGTTAAAGTAAAAAAATAGCAGATTGACACTTTAAAGCGATAGATACTGGTTTGCCATTTTCGGGGCTATTGGATAAGCTATTTTACAATTGCTGTAGGTGAGGAGGCACTTGAGAGAACTTTATGTGTGTTATAGACAGACAGCTTGGTATAGTGGAGTGTGAAGTGAATAGATGGTGGTGGTGGTGACTGGATTAGTGGTGAAGTGGTGCTCCTCGATCGGTGTGCTCTTGCGTCCTTGTGTGTGCACGCACGCGCGTGTGTGTGTGTTTGGCAAGTGAGTGTGTTTGGTTCAGTAAGTATTTGTGATGATGGCGGGCTGTGATTCGGGTAATTTTTGGGGGTGTTAGCTAGTTTTGGCAGACCGATGGATTGAGATAGATTATCTGTGGCAGCTGTGGTTCGGACGGGACAAGATCACAGATTAGGAGCTCTAATGTGCCGACCTGGCTCACTCTCCTCCCCTCCTTTCCCCTCCTTTCCTCTTCTCACCTCTTCCCCTCTCCACCCTTCAGATTTGGGGTAGCAACACCTTCCTCTCACCCAGTCAGGTAGCCTTAACACTTCTCTCCTTCTTTCCCTCTAACTTCCTCCCTCCATCTCTCTGTCCCTCGTCATCCTGTCACTTTCTCATCTCACCCAGTCATCCCTTGCCTCAACAGAAATATTTGTCTCTCACATTCTCTCTCTTATTTCTACGGTCTCTCTCGTTCTATGAGCTAAGTCTCTGCCACAGCAGACGTCTTGTTTAATGACCCGGGATTTCCCCAGTGTCAATATGTCATCATATGATTAGGCGTGTGCGGGTGTGTGTTTTAGATATGCATAGATATTGTAGAAATGTATATGGAAGTACTCACCGTATATTGATGAGTAACCTGGGTTTCCTGTAAACATATGTGTGCGT
The DNA here is from genome assembly GCF_029448725.1 of Salvelinus fontinalis. NCBI lineage: Eukaryota > Metazoa > Chordata > Actinopteri > Salmoniformes > Salmonidae > Salvelinus > Salvelinus fontinalis. Next base: position 67,074,720 of record NC_074666.1, on the reverse strand, counting down.
TTATAGGTTGGGTTAGGCTAGAGAGACAGAGAAAAAAAAGAGTGTGTGGGGGGGGGGGGGGGGGGGGGGTGTGTGTGTGTGTGTGTATTTTGGTGGGTAAAAGAGAGAGAGATTAACCCCATGCTATGACCAATCCCTGGTTATGAGTTTACAGCGTCTGTCTGGGCATCGCACTGTTTAAACAACAATCTAATTAATCCTGTCTTTATTAGTTTCACTGAACTACAGAGGGAGGGAGCGAAGGAGAAGGGACGGAGGGGGGAGAATTGGGAATCCTGTCAGAAAATACTGGAGGGAGATGGAAGGAGGGATGGGGGGGGCAGGCAGAGGGATAAAACAACTGGGATTCAAGAGGAATTTAAAAGCAGGAGTTTTGGTGCCTTTAAATTGAATTGATATGTTGATGAGAAGAGAATGAAGAGTGGGAGAAAATGAAAGGGGTGGGACACACGAGAGGAGTGGTGAAAAGACAAAAGGAAAGTAGACAACAAAGCCCCGTGAATGACAGTGTGTGAACTGTTAAAAAAAAAAAAAAAACTGTCCAAGCACGATGCTTGTTTCACATGTTCTCTTCTAAATCCTACTAATTGTGAATGGTAGGTAATGATGGGCTAGAACACTGGACCAGCTCATTAAATAGATTCATGTAAAGAATTAGTAAAAGACCTAGAATCCACCAACACTTCAGTGCAGGCTCCCTACACATCAGTTGACTACTGCCCCCAAGTGTCTTAAGTGAGGAACAACATTCTAAAGCGTTACCACGTACTGTTATTGCAGAAAACACATGTTAGATGTTCAAGCTTTGAGTTCTGGGAAATGCTGATGTGACATTTAATTATATACCGTACACAGGTTTGGTTGAGAATCTCCACAGGTGCAAATGAGGTCTAATCTTTCAGGCAATCTGTGTCTGTCTCTCTGCCTTTGGGTGCGTTCCAGGTTGTCTTTAATTCAGTCGCTCGGCACATCTCAGAGGACCTCTAATATCATGTTAGTGACAAATTACAACACTCCTGCAAGCAATGTGAGACCTGATCATCTGCAGCCCGACTTCAGAAAAGACAGTTTGGAAGGACACCTCGAATGAGGCCTTAAAAGCTCTGCGCTGCTGTGTGGTCAAGACGGTGTCTTCTGCACATCTCAGAATATTACTTTATCGTATTCCTGTGACGTTAACTAACTCTTCTTCAGCACTGCAAAAAAGACAACCTGGAACACACCCGACTGCAATAAAGACACCTGATCTATTACACACTGGAACGCACCCTTTCCCCCCTCTGTCCCTATAGGCTGTTTGTCAGGAAGTGCAGTGCGTGCCTGCAGGTGATTGGCCGCTCAGAGCTGATCATGCGTGTGCTGGGGCAGGTGTACCACCTGGGCTGTTTCAGCTGCTGTGAGTGTGAGCGCCGGCTGCAGCGCGGAGACGAGTTTGTCCTGAAGGAGGGCCAGTTGCTCTGCAGAGGAGACTACGAGAAGGAGAGAGAGATGCTGGCTGCCATCAGCCCCACACCCACTGAGTCAGGTAACAGGAAGAGACGGGGCAACCAACAAATCAATCATTCAATCAACCAATAAAATCACTGGATGAAATCTAGGTGGCACTTTATGCTATGGTATAGAAAGTGCAGGAGATTACGTAATTACACAGTGATAACCATATGACTTGTTTTTTCATTGGGATTCACTACTAGGCACCATTTGATACCAGTTTGTCTGTCAATTGAAGATCCTATTTTCTCTCTCCACATCCCTCAGTGAAGAGTGAGGATGAGGATGGTGGGGGCGGTTCTGTAGGGGGGAAGGGCGGCGAAGGGAAGGACCACAAACGGTCAAAGCGACCACGCACCATCTTGACCACACAGCAGCGCAGAGCTTTCAAGGCCTCCTTCGAGGTGTCCTCCAAACCTTGCAGAAAGGTAAGCAGACCAGGCGTAACACGGTTTCTTTCTTTTGTTCCTTCTCTTTTTCACTTTTCTTTCTCTCACACACACGCGCGTGCACACACACACACAGTCCCCTTTAGTGTCATGGCTTAATTTCTCTTATCTTCAGGTGAGAGAGACACTGGCAGCTGAGACCGGGTTGACGGTTCGAGTCGTGCAGGTCTGGTTCCAAAACCAGAGAGCAAAGGTGAGATATTTGACCTGTCCTGAATCCCCACTCCCCCCTGCCCATGACACTAATACAACCAATAACACTAATCATGAATCTAATGGCGCAATTGCTCTGAAACTGCATGCAAACATTTATTTTAAAGGCTAAAGCACAGTTCAAGGGCTAGTCCACCCAAATAACACAAGGAAGAACTATCCTTATAACGAACGACCGAGCAATAGCGCCATTGAGTCCATTATCAGTGTGTTGGTCCTGTGCGTTGCAGATGAAGAAGATAGCTCGCAGGCAGCAGCAACAGCAGCAGCAGCAGGAGCAGGAGCAGCTGGGAGGGTCCAGGAGAGGGCCGAGCAGGGGGGGCCGACAGAGCAACGATGACAGTGAGGGTAAGAGGGGGGAATAGAGCAGGGGTTTCACAAAAGCCTTGTAGCTAACTGGTACTTAACTCGCGGAGCGGTAGATGTAGAAGTGCTTAATTTGACAGTTTTTGTTCATTCATGCACAGGAAGATTAGTCTTTCGCCACAAACGTAACAATTTAAAGAGTAGCTTGCCAAAGTAGCGAAGTTTCAGGAAACTCACCTCAAGGCAGGTGAAACAATGTCTCTGGAGTTAAAGGGACAAGACGAGAGGAAGAGATGCAGGGATTGATTCATGTTCTGTCTCTCTCTTCCCAGACGGTTCTAGTGGTCATGGATTGGACGGTCTGTTGGCGTACCCTTCGTTGCCACGACAGCAGCTACTGGCTCTGGACCCCAACATCTACGGAGGAGAGCCGTTCCGCCATGGCCTCACACCTCCTCAGCTGAGCTCTGAACATCTTCACTCCTACGGTAAGAGAGAGAGGGATAGATAAAGACCGAGAGAGATGGACGGACCAAACAGACAGACATAATAACTCTATTTCTCCCTTTAGATTCAGAGACTGTGTTCCACGATCTGGACAGCGACGGGAGCCTCAGTCACCTCGGCGACTGTCTTCTGGCAGCGGCGGACGGTGGGCTCCTGGCGGGGCGGGTGGGAAACCCCATCGACCGCCTCTACTCCATGCAGAACTCCTATTTCACATCCTGACCCCTCACCCTTGACCCCTGACTCACTCCACCAATTACCACTCAGAGAAGCAGCTAATGACCGGTTATCCTACCAGGCCCACAAGGTCATCACACCAACCATGCTTGAGCTGGGTCCATATCCATATCTGACCGGGCTTATTGTACATTACCAAGTAAAAGCATAATAGGAAACAGCTGGGTCACGTTCAGTAGGGTGGAAATGTTAGGAGTGAAACGGGGAGGTGCTACCTTAACTTGTCCACTAAGAACACGTTTTTCCATACCAAACACGACCCAGGTAGCCATTTAAGATCTCAACTATGACTTAGGCCGTGTCCGAAATCTGGCTTGCCCAGTACTTACTTAAACTGCATACTGTGTACTAATCGTATTACATACTATTTAGAATGTTCGGTTTAGTACAAACATATGCAGTAAGCAACAAACATCAAAATACTACTCATCCATACTGAGAAGGCATCATCGAATGCGCCGTTCGCTCTTGTTCCCCGCCATTCTTACATTTTATTTTTTTTAATTTTTTAATACATTTTATCCCCTTTCCTCCCCAATTTTCGTGATATCCAATCGCTAGTAATTACTATCTTGTCTCATCGCTACAACTCCCGTACGGGCTCGGGAGAGACGAAGGTCGAAAGCCATGCGTCCTCCGAAGCACAACCCAACCAAGCCGCACTGCTTCTTAACACAGCGCGCCTCCAACCCGGAAGCCAGCCGCACCAATGTGTAGGAGGAAACACCGTGCACCTGGCCCCCTCGGTTAGCACGCACTGCACCCGGCCCGCCACAGTCGCTGGAGCGCGATGAGACAAGGATATCCCTACCGGCCAAACCCTCCCAAACCCGGACGACGCTAGGCCAATTGTGCGTCGCCCCACGGACCTCCCGGTCGCGGCCGGCTGCGACAGAGCCTGGGCGCGAACCCAGAGACTGGTGGCGGAGCTAGCACTGCGATGCAGTGCCCTAGACCACTGCGCCACCCGGGAGGCCCCATTCTTACATTTTTGCAGAGAGCATCCCCTATTCTTATTATCAGGTGTTGTTGAACACGTGGGTGTGAAAAGACGATGATCTTCCTCAATAGTGCCCAGCGAATTCTACTAGATGAAAAGCCAAAATGAGTATGACATCCGGGCATTTAAAGTGTACTAGATCTTCAAGATTTCACATACTATAAAACTTTTTTTTCACATACTCAAACGGCCTACTATTTAGGACGCAAATATGGGTATTCGGACACGGCCACACTCTTTTGCTTGATCCCAACATCCTACCTGTAGCAGACAGATGTGAAATCCTATGACAACGTACTTGATCAAATACTCTCATTTGTTTCATATAAGAGGGACTATTCCATTGGTCCGTTGCTCCAGGCAAGCTTAAATCAAGGGCAGCTAAAGTATTTCAAAGAAAACAAATACTATTTGAACCCAGGTCTGTCAGGTCTGTGTGTTTGTGAGTCAGAAACCTATGTTACTTATTAGGTTGCTAATGAATGGGGAGTGTTTCATTCATTAGCTCAGGATCTGACCTGCTTGTTGTGCCCACACGGTTAGGGAGTTTTCTTGGCAGCAGGGTTAAGGAGCAGAGTGAAGACACATACCAGAGAGGTTACAGCAGGCTAGGGGCAAAAGTGTTGTATTGGAGATGGGCACTGGTTCATAGCGTGGATGGGGTCAATTCAGACAAATCAAAAAGTGAATGGGAGTTCAGCCTAAATGAATGACTGGAATAAAGGTACTGGGTGGATTTGGAGGAACATTGGAGAGAGATTTCATAAGAGGTTGAGATGAGTTGAAGGGTTCAGGGTGGCACGCTCGATTTGTACGAGAATGAGTGTGGGTTAGGTAACTTAGGTCTAGAATTTGCTCTCAGGTTAGTTTGTCAGGTAGGATTTTTAGCAATGTTATACGGGAAATGATTTACGAATCACTGTAACCCGATTAGTTCACATTAGTCAACATAGTGAAAGGAGATGTGTAGACCGTAGATAACATCAGGGTCCTATAGAGTAGTGTTTCTCAATCTTGGTCCTGGGGACCCAAAGGGGTGCACATTGAAAAGAGAGTGAAAGAAGAAAGAAACAATGTTACGCCTGGTCTGCTTACCTTTCTGCATGGTTTGGAGGACACCTCGAAGGAGGCCTTGAAAGCTCTGCGCTGCTGTGTGGTCAAGATGGTGCGTTGTCAGGTGCGAAAGGCAAAAACAAAAGTGTACCCCCCTTAGGGTCCCCAGGACCAGGATTGAGAAACACCACTATAAAGTAGACTAAAAGGGTCATTCAGATAATCTTATAAAGGAAACAGGGTTGTGTAAAGTGTAACGCTTTCATGTAGCTCTGGTTCAGGGTTTTATGTGGGGTTTGCTTGGGAATGCTCAGCATCAGCAAGCCATTCGTAACACCCTGGACCAGAGCTAGCGTTCGTGTAACTATTTCTTTGATACTGTGAAGTATTCACTAAAAGGTGCAGGAGTTTGTCCTGGGCTGGAAAAACGCTAAGCTTAACAAATGTAGAAGTTGAATATTAATTGGTGTGTAAAACATAAGTAAAAAGTATGTTTAGGCCCATGAGTTTTTCCTGTTCAGGTCACGTGGTCACAAACTACTGGCCCTAGCGACGATAAACAAGTATGTGTTCCGATGTAAAATTATTGTGTTAATATTATTGTTGTTACAATGAATACTGCAGTACTACTATAGGTATAATCACTGTAATTTATCTTTGATTGAAAACACCTTACAATAGACGTTGTTCAATATTTTGTACTCTTATGGTTAAGTATTTATGTTGTAGCATGAGCTGTGTGTGCCACACTTTCAAAATGTAAATAATTATTACTATGAACATAGCACTGATGACAGTATTTTCCTATAGCTTATACCCACACTTGGAACATCTTGTGGAGTCCACTTCCTATATATGATTTCTCATAATTGACTGATGATATATATTTTTTACAGTATAGTGTTTACGTGGATATAATTTATTGTGTGATACATTTCTCTGGAAGGTATGAGAAATTCTTAATCTTAGATTTTGTCTGAAAGACAAAATCGAGTTTTTGTTCTGTGACCTCTTCCAGTGTGTGCTTTTTGAGTGTAATGTCGCATTTCGTCAATATAACCTGTCAATTCAGAGTCTGACTAAATATGCCTACATTATTCTGAGTATGTGTGATGCTGATGATGCAAGGCTTCTCCTACACTGAGTGTGCAAAACATGAACACCTGCTCTTTCCATGACAGACTGCCCAGGTGAATCCAGGTGAAAGCTATGATCCCTTGTTGATGTCACATGTTAAATCCACTTCAAACAGTGTAGGTGAAGGGGAGGAGACAGGTTAAAGGAGGATTTTTAAGCCTTGAGACATGGATTGCGTATGTGTGCCATTCAGAGGGTGAAGGGGCAAGACAAAAGATTTAAGTGCCTTTGATCAGGGTATGGTAGTAGGTGCCAGGCGCACACCGGTTTGTGCAACACTGCTGGGTTTTTCATGCTCAAGTTTCCTGTGTGTATCAACATTGGTCCACCACCCAAAGGACATTCAGCCAACTTGACACAACTGTGGGAAGCATTGGAGTCAACGCGAGCCAGCATTTCTGTAGAACTCTTTCAACACCTTGTACAGTCCATGCCCTGACATTTTGAGGCTGTCCTGCGGGGGGGGGGGTGCAACTCAATATTAGAAATTAGTTTTTAATGTTTTGTACACTCAGTCTATGTAAGGTATGATAGGGAGCTATAATGTAATTGTAAAATAGAGCCTCTGCACGTTGTTCGTGTCAAATGATTTGAAGGCGGACATTTCTAAGGAAGAATCTCTCCACTTGATTGCGTCTCCCTCAGCCTTTAATAAGTGAAGCAGAAAAGGGGGCCTGTTCTGGTTAGTAGTCAAAGGGTCCATAACTCAACATCCTCCCTCTTGTCTGTCTCTGTGGTCACACAGATTATAACTCCACAGCCCCCTCCTTCTCCTCCATCCTTCCTGGGCTCTGTTCCTTCCGCCAGCGGATAGCCTCCTCCTTCATCCCCTCTACTTCTCCTTCCTTCCACCTTTCCTCAGCTCCTTCAAATTCTAACTCCAGGCCCCTTCCCCTCCTTCCATCCTTCCTGCGCTCCCTCCTTTCCCTCAGCAAGTGTGTAGCCAAGGAGAGATGTGTGGGAGAGATACATACCACAGTTGAATATTCTACCATGACTCACTCCAACCTGAAGAAAATGAGTGGGAGGAAGAGAGGGGCACCCTTGTGTGGCACCATAACATCAGACAGAATGTATCCAAACTGGATGAGTAATAGGACTGAAATATAGGAGTGTCATGATAAAATTCACCCGAAATAACATCTACAAGAGACAACCACACTGCAAACAAGGGATACTTATATATCACGCAGTTGTACACAGATATGCTGTGGAGTGAGGTTACAAAGCTAACATCGTTACACACGTTCATTCTCAATATACATTTGAGAGGCAAAGAAAAGCAATTATGCTGCTACCTGAGGTTACCACAGTGTTGTAAATATGTATTGCACACTAAAACCTGCTGCGTAGTCAGCACTGAGTGATTCTTTTCACATACAGGGTAAACAACTCCTCTGATTCCCATTGTATTTCAGAGAGCTGTAGCATCGATGAGTTACGAAAGAACTTCAATAAATAACCCGTCTTGACAGTCTCGGGCAGAAATCAGTCCCAGAACTTGTAAATGTCTAGGATTTTGAGTTCTCTTGACAAATCCTAAAGTAGCCATGGACAAGAGACCACTTTATCCATGTACCAAGTCAGGGTGTTATCAAAATGACATGGGCATTGATTTATCCATGATTGATAGAGCAGTCCGGTGTCAGTGTTGTAGGAAAGAGATATCTTCTCGGAGAGGGATGGATGATGCTCACTGCTGGGTCCCAAGAGGTCTGAGGAACCGGGTTCACTGCTGAAAGAGGAGATACAGTATATTCACTTCAACTACTACATCAAATATTCAAAAAGGTAATCTCTCAGAAACAGATTACGTAAACACAAGTTAAAAAATTGCGCAATATTTTAGTTCTGGGTTAAACGAGATTATCAAAATGGTAAAACAAATACAGTACGGAGTACGGACACTGGACAGGTAGGAATACTAAGGACAGAAAGACCCAGTTTATACCACGTAATAAGATATTTCTTTAGTGTTTACTTTTGGGGGTACTTGAAGAGGAAAGACACTGATGTAAAGCACTCTCAAGGCCAAGGTGAACCAGTCAATAGTTAGTATAATCACAAAAATTTGAGGGCTGTGGTGAATGAGCCGAAGACTGATCTACATTCAGTGAACACTCACGCACTCCAGCAAGGTCCACTGTCTATGCACAGCCGGGGAAGTGTGCTACGTATACTGAACAGGAGGTAGGTGAGTTCTGGTTCTCTAGTAAGCAGTGTTCAAACTCTGTGAACTCTTTTGAACAGTCTGTCTTGATCTTCCGGATCACAGTGCTGCAGAAACATTGATCAATAAGATCTTGAAGAAAACAAACACAATCCTACACTTCACAACATCAGCACTGTACAGTACTCACTGGTTTGACTTCTTGCATCTGAATTATTTTCACACCAACAGTTCTTTACAGTAACCCAACCTAGACCCTCAATGAACAAGCAGCACAGTGGAAGGAATAGGGTCTAGGCCTAGGAGAAAACCTGTGCAAAGCCTGTGGTCTAGTGTTAACTCTCCTGGCTAGTCACATATACTGTTCCCCAATGGAGACCACAGTTCATTCCCCATGTCCACCCTTCTTACTCTCTCCCGTTTCCAACTGTCAAAATAGGAGTAAACCTAGAGAGGAACCAGACTCAGAGAGGAGGCCCACTCAGCTCTGTAATGGGTTTACATATGACCATCAAGGCCAGTCAGTTATAGCCTGGTTACTACCAGTCTGTTGCTGCTATCATTCCACTCCTTATCATGCAACACAATGACACGAAGTACAAGGAGTTGAAAGTTAGCTAAATAAGGTTATGGATTTTAGGCTAAGACAGTTATACATACACAACTGATATTGTCAGAGACAACAGCTTACTGTGAAGAGGTACACTTCCATCTTCAAGTCTTGACACTGCTGTTGCCATGTTGATGGGTGGGAGGCCACACACTGCCCCTAGCTCTCCATCTCCTTATGGCAATACTTGGTGGTGATATCCATGGCAACCTGCCTGGAGGATGACACAGACATGCAGAACAGTTTCTGAGATATGCATAGACAATTACAGTGAAGTCCAATCATGTGTCCTCTTCTGTGGAGAAAATGTCAGAAAAACTAATTGATCACTAAGCATTTACCGACAGCAAAAGTCTTTTGGACATCTTTGTTTCTTTCTTTTTATGGCGCGGTCCGGACCGGCCTTGATTTAGACACCTATGTTTGGTTCAGATTTGGTCCTGTCTGGACCAGCCTTGACTTGAACGTCCACAGACGTCCGGGCCGGCCTATCGGAACCAATTATAGATGTCTATGTTTCACATGTTTGGACAGCACAGTAAAGTACATTACATTACTTTAAAGAAAAGTAGCATACAGTACAGAAAAGTAAAGTATAGAGTACTGTATTGTACCCTACTTTACTCTAATGTACTGACTAAACTGTACTCTATTTTACTGAATTAAACGCTACTGAACTGTAATCTGGTCTACTGAATTAAACTACTATACTGTACCGTACATTTTAAAATGAATACATTTGGTAGACAGTTTCATTATTTTGACCTCCCCACAGTTCATTGGACGAGGAAGTGTAAACTCTAACATAGTCTATTAGCTAGAAAGGTATCTTGGCGGCGTAGAGAAAATGTTGCTGTGGTAAAGCAGATTTTCTGCAATTCTATGCCATGGCTAATGCTGTGTTCCTCTGCTCAAACATTATAAAAACATCTATGGGCATGTTCCCTGAATGCCTGTCTTTTTTAGATTCCACCTGACTGTCTAGCTTTTATTTGATTGTTAGTTTTCAAAGATGGTATTATAAAAGTATATATATATAGTTCAATATTTTTCCTGCATGCTTTGTATCTTGGGTTAGTCGTTTAAGTTGACACTAAAACATTTTCATCCCGAAAATGACCACTTAGACGGCCTGCTTAAAAATGTTCTATACAGAAAAATCATGTAATTAGCTCCAATGATTGTAATTTCCTCCATATTAAAAGGATAGTTCGAGATTTGGTAATGAAGCCATTTATCTACTTCCCCAGTGATGTATGTGGACCTCCTGCAGTACCGCTGCAGACCCCAGTTTGAAAACCCCTGCTCTTTTGTACTCGAGTCAACAAAACTATTGGCCTGTACCGTACCGTACCATACTGTACAGTACTGTACTGTGATGTTCAAACTTGTGAAACGTAGCCTAAACATCTATGATTCGTTCAAATTTGGATCCGGTCCGCATTGACCAAATATGCACTTGAGGGAGGAGCTCATTATGAATATACCCAGCATGCTTTGCAAGTGTTTTTGCATTTACAATTTGGTCATTCAGCAGATGCTCTTATACAGAGCGATTTACAGTCAGTACATTCAACTAAGGTAGATAAACAACAACATAGGACAGTTATAGAAATTACAACAAAAATATATAACATTACTGAGAAGTTTATTGTAGCTGAAGTGGTCCGTTGGTTTATTCATTCGTTTTGACTACTTTGAACATCTTTGTTCCCAATTTAAAAGCTTTTGAAAAAGCTAACATAAGTGCATGTGACAGATGGGAGCAATAATACATATAATGTTGCACTCTCCAATTGGATCCTCTTTCCTAACCTGTTATGAAAAGTCAGATCTGACGATAATTTGACAAAAGTTGGATAAATCCCTTCTAGCCATGGCCATGCAGAAGAGGTATTTTTTTTCGGTTTGTTGTCAATTTTAATTTAGACATTTTTGGAGTACATACCGGGAGTACATTAAGATTTGCTTAGCGAAACTCCACATTTGGTGATCAACGAACGTATTCTGACATTATATAGTTTGAATCTGAGCCATCTCTGGACTTTAGAGGTCTCTAACACACAGATACTGGTCCAGTCACAACTGTATTTTATTGGTGTGACTGAGTACAGTTTATAACGTAGATTTTTTACTAAAACAGATAGCTATGAAATGGAATCAAAAGCATAACGTTGAAGACACATGTTTGCGATGGAGGTAATTTGACGGCTTGTTTAGAAAGAAAGTAAAGTGAGAATCAAGGTTATAAAACACGTGTTCACAGCCATATACAGAATATCTACCGCATACACCCTCCTCTATTTCGATTGTTCGAAACCACTTGCATGCTGCCATTGTTCTATCCCATTGGTCCTACTGCCATTGTTTTATTCCATTGGTCCTGGGTTGTTGTCAATCACAGATTTTGACATTTCCTGCTCGAGTCCAAAAGCGTCGATTTCTTAAAAGATAAACAACCGAATGTCCTGTGATATTTTAACCTTTATTTTGTCAACGATTGATTTGAAAAATGTAATTTTAAGATGCACTTGATTTAGGATATTTGATGTCAAACAAATTTGATCAAATCGGCATCTCTCTCGGCAGGAAGTAACCACACGACAGCAAAAAGGACATTACGTGTCCTTACGTGGTTGCGTACGCGGAAGCAGCTGTGTGAGAACGAGCCGACACAGAAAACTGGACCTGACACCGGACTAAAACAACTTAATTGAACTGCCTTACCACGGACACCAATAACTAGGGGGAGGTGGCGGAAAGAGAGGGCCCTGAGAGAGAGGGACGAAAATTAACGGGGATACGAAACAGGGGAATATGGTTGCGGGGGACGGGAATCAGGGATCGGGGGACCTGCAAATGGCCCCCTCTTTGCACAACCACAGCCAGCATGACAGCGCCGAGACTGACGACGAGAACGTTAGCTCGGTGTCGATGTACCGGCGCAGGCCCCGGCTATTCCACGGCACGGTTCTACCTTTTTTAGCCGTGCTGTACCCTGGCTGGTTGTACTTGTGGCTCGTAGTATACGGTACTTCCGAGTACCCAGAAGCAGGCCTACTAGCTCTCGCCGCCATCGGGATCGCTCACGTCCTCACAGCGCTCTCCGGTTATTGGTCCGTGCACGCGCACTGTTGGCTCACCTGCGCCAAGGTAATGTGGATGGATCATCTGCGGTTGTTTTGGAATTAGGTGTTGGAGATTGTGAACCAACACTGCCCAATTTAACTTGTGATCACTCTAGTCAGCATTATTTTATGCTCTAAACAAGGACATTTTCAAATGATGTGTAATATATTTGTGTTCCTTGTTCAGAAAGTTTTGAGCTGATTATATGGCTGTGTCTGTCAGATAGAGTATGTAATTTGCTCACATGCTGTGAATCGATGTGTATAAACAGGAACCAGACCCACACAAGGCCACCCTGGCTAAGGTTATACCCACCCCCAACAATGGTTCTGCTGAGCTGGTACCACTGCAGAGAGACCGGGTGAGTTTGCCTTGTTCCCCTGTCCTACACCTTGCTTACTTAAACAATGGTTGTGTTCAATGGGGAGAAAACATTTGTAACTGTTGCAAAATGTTTTGCTACGGTGGGCCGTGCTGTACATGACTCAGGTATACTGGTTAAAACTTGTGGGAAATGCATGTCAGAATGGTCTTCTCTTAACATCTCTATGCTAGTCAGTTATACTGCTTTTTGGATGGCACATTTTTTTTTTGTGTGTGTGTGTTTTAATTAATGTACTCACTCGCTCTCTATCGCTCTCTCTTCAGGATGAGAACGGCGAGGGAATCCTTTCCTTTGAGTTCCAGAAGATCTGCTACATCTTCGACAGTAAGGAGAGGAAGTGTTTCCTCCCCGTGTCGTTCCCCGTCCGACAGCCAATGGGCTTCTTCCAGGCCTGGCGAGGCTACCAGGAGGAGACAGACCTGCATGCCGCCGAGAAGCGCTATGGGACCAACCGCGCTGAGATGGTGGTGCCGGACTTCCTGGAGCTCTTCAGGGAGAGAGCCACCGCTCCCTTCTTTGTCTTCCAGGTGTGTGTGTGCGCGCGTGCATATTTGCGTGTTGTTTTGTCAAGTAGTAATATGACACGTAGTAAAATCCCTCTCTAGTCTCTCTTTCATTTTCTATATTGATCTCTTTAAGGGCATGTGGGGATAGAATTTACTCAATAGTTAATACCCTTTTCATACTATCTTGCTGACCTGAAACATACTGCACTAGCTCTGATATTTTCTTTTCACATGGTCCTTTCCAGTACCGTTCTAGCAACTATGGTGGATGGCCGATGCATCAACCAAGCCAGCACAGTACCACTCGGCTTGGCTCAACATTTGTACAGATGGATGCTCTCTCTCCCCCCTCCTCAGGTGTTCTGTGTGGGTCTGTGGTGTCTGGATGAGTACTGGTACTACAGTGTGTTCACTCTCTTCATGCTGGTGGCCTTCGAAGCCTCTCTGGTACAACAGCAGATGAGGAACATGTCTGAGATACGACGCATGGGGAACAAACCCTACATGATCCAGGTGAACTACTGTTCCTTTATCCAAATGATCATGTTGTTTTGATATTTGAGGATACGATACAAGCAAAGGCGCATGTTCTTTTTGCTCAAGTGCAGATCATCAAATGCTCACCAGAGCCATGTTATTGTAGTTGTAGAATGAAGGCCCTGACTCCCACTATATACTAGCATCATTTACATTACATTTTAGTCATTTAGCAGACGCTCTTATCCAGAGCGACTTACAGTAGAGTGCATACATTTTATTACATTTTACATACTGAGACAAGGATATCCCTACCGGCCAAACCCTCCCTAACCCGGACGACGCTATGCCAATTGTGCGTCGCCCCACGGACCTCCCGGTTGCGGCCGGCTGCGACAGAGCCTGGGCGCGAACCCAGAGACTCTGGTGGCGCAGCTAGCACTGCGATGCAGTGCCCTAGACCACTGCGCCACCCGGGAGCATCAGACTCATTTACCCAGGGGTTCCCAAATGTTTTGGGGTCTAATGCCCAATTTGATTATCAAACATTTTTTGCGAACCCACCATGTGTTAAAAAAAGGTGATGTAATCAACAGCCAATCTTAACTTTTTTATTTGTGTCTATGGCAAATCAGTATGGCAGTACTTCAATCAGAAGGAAGTATGGTTTGAAGTGACTGAAATGCATCAGAAAGGTATTGGGAAGTTCAGAAAATCATCGGCCAATAATTGTGTATGATCTTCTGTGTAGAAAAGAACACCATCATTGCTTTCAATTATGATATTCTTTTCCCCCCAGTCTGATTTGGTGCCTGGTTCTGTCTACTCGGTTCTAACGAATTATGCTTGTGTGCGTGGTAGAGGGAAACAGAAGACACATACTTGTTCCTGAGAGTCTTAGCTGGCAGGAATAGGGTCATAATAAATAGCGTATAACTTATGTCGTTACAAAGTTAGAGCTACAATTGGTGGAAATAGAAAGGGGGATTGTACAGATTGTTTCAGTTGTACAACTGAAAGCATTAAACAGAAATGTGTCTTCCGCATTTAACCCAACCCCTCTGAATCAGAGAGGTGCGGGGGTCTGCCTTAATCGACATCCACGTCATTGGCGCCTGGGGAACAGTGAGTTAACTGCCTTGATCAGGGGCGGAACGACATATTTTTACCTTGTCAGCTCTGGGTTTCGATCCAGCAACCTTCCGGTTTCAACCTTTCGGTTACTGGCCCCACGCTCCTAACCCGCCAGGCTACCTGCCAGTAGGAGTTTTGTGACCCCTAGTTTTGGAAATGCTGCATTAACCAAATGATCGATTTGATCTGGATTTATATAGATCTGTCCGTGTCGTGTTCAGTAGGGCACAATGTGTAAAATGTTATGAAACGGAAAATGAACATCTTTGTGTGTTCTTATTATTGAACAAGTGTAGCTAGTACCTCCTTGTTTTACTCGGTGTCAAAAAAGTTTTCTCCCTATTGAACAGGCCCCTGATATTTACACGTTTGTGTCCATGTTTCCCAACAGGTTTACCGCAACAGGAAGTGGAGGCCTGTGTCCAGTGATGAACTAGTCCCCGGGGACATTGTCTCAATAGGTAAGGTTCCTGTCTGTTAACTCTTCCCGTTCAGGAGTATTTCCTTCATCTAGAACCAGACTCTTTCTCAAATCCTCTTTCCTCAATTTCACGCATCTTATATCCTCGCCTCCTTTTCAAAATACATTGGAGAAAAAGGGGAGGGACCTTGTACTTTGTCCTCGAATACTGTTGAGGAGATGAGATGCGAGGAATCGCGAAGAGACTACTTGAGATAGAGCCCCAGCCAGTTTGACACAGTGTGCGTATATCTTTGTCTTCCCCCCCCAGGAAACTCACCCCAGGAGAATTTAGTTACGTATTTCCTCTGTCAAAATCGAATCAAGTTTTTTATTTTTCACATGCTTCGTAGACAACAGGTGTTGACTAAGAATTAAATTCTTACTTACAGG
Organism: Salvelinus fontinalis; assembly: GCF_029448725.1. Classification (NCBI taxonomy): domain Eukaryota; kingdom Metazoa; phylum Chordata; class Actinopteri; order Salmoniformes; family Salmonidae; genus Salvelinus; species Salvelinus fontinalis. Next base: position 67,059,063 of record NC_074666.1, on the reverse strand, counting down.
TCCATTTCCAACAATGCAGATAAAAAAAAGAATAATATATATATATGATATATTATTATTTTTTGTTCTTTTATACCTTTTTTCTCCCCAATTTTGAGATTTCCAATTGGTAGTTACAGTCTTGTCCCATTGCTGCAACTCCCCTACGGACTTGGGAGAGGCGAAGGTCGAGAGCCATGCGTCCTCCAAAAACACGACCCTGCCAAGCCGCTCTGCTTCTTGACACACTGCTCGCTTAACCCGGAAGCCAGCCATACCAATATGACGGAGGAAACACCATCCAGCTGGGCAACCGAAGTCAGTTCATGTGCAGCCTCATGGGTCTCCCGGTCACGGCCGGCTGTGACACAGCATGTGATCGAACCCTGGTCTGTAGTGACGCCTCAAGCACAGCGATGCGTTAACCTTAGATCGCTACGCCACTCGGGAGTCCCCAACGATGCAGAGTTAAAGATAAGATACAAAATTGTAAAATATAAATAGTGATAAGAGGGAGAAATACACAGTGAATAACGAATAAAAATAAAGAGTAAAAATAACATGGCTATATATAGGGAGTAGAAAATAAAATGTATATATACATGGTTTCAGTACCAAGTCGATGTGCAGGGTTACTAGGTAATTGAGGTAGCTATGTACTGTACATCTACAGTGCATTCGTAAAGTATTCAAACCCATCTATATTTTGTTAAGTTCATTATTTTATCCATTTTAGAATAAATCTGTTTTCCCCCTAATCAATCAACACACAATACCCCATAATGACAAAGCAAAACCAGTTTTTTTCATTTGTTTGCTAATTTATAAAAAAATACAAAACTGCAATCACATTTACATAAGTATTCAGACCCTTTACTCAATACTTTGTTGAAGCACCTTTGGCAGCGATTACAGCCTCAAGTCTTATTGGGTATGATACTACAAGCTTGGCACACTTGTATTAGGAGAGTTTCTCCCATTCTTCTCTGCAGATCCTCTCAAGCTCTGTCAGGTTGGATGGAGAGTGTCGCTGTACAGCTATTTTCAGGTCTCTCTAGAGATGTTCGATCAGGTACAGGTCCGGGCTTTGGCTGTGCCACTCAAGGACATTCAGTGACTTGTCCCGAAGCCACTCCTGCTTTGTTTTGGCTGTGTACTTCGGGTCATTGTCCTGTTGGAAAGTGAACCTTCACCCCAGTCTGAGGTCCTGTGCGCTCTGGAGCAGGTTTTCATCAAGGATCTCTCTCTCTACTTTGCTCCGTTCATCTTTCCCTCGATCCTGACTAGTTTCCCAGTCCCCGCCGCTGAAAAACATCCCCATAGCATGATGCTGCCACCAACATGCTTCACTGTAGGGATGGTGCCAGGTTCCCTCCAGATGTGACACTTGGCATTCAGGCCAAAGAGTTCAATCTTGGTTTCATCAGACCAGAGAATATTGTTTCTCATGGTCTGAGAGTCTTTTAGTTGCCTTTTGACAAACTCCAAGCGGGCTGTCGTCTGCCCTTTACTGAGGAGTGGCTTCCGTCTGGCCACTCTACCATAAAGGCCTGATTTGTGGAGTGCTGCAGAGACGGTTGTCCTTCTGGAAGGTTCTCCCATCTCCACAGAGGAACCCTGGAGCTCTTTAGAGTGACCATCAGGTTCTTGGTCACCTACCTGACCAAGGCCCTTCTCGCCCTGTTTCTCAGTTTGGCTGGGCGGCCAGCTCTGGGAAGAGTCTTGGTGGTTCTAAACTTGTTCCATTTATGAATGATGGAGGCCACTGTGTTCTTGAGGACCTTCAATGTTTTGGTACCCTTCCTGTCATGGAGCTCTACGGACAATTCCTTTGACCTCATGACTTGTTTTTTGCTCTGATATGCTCTGTCAACTGTGGGACCTTATATAAACAGGTGTGTGCCTTTCCAAATCATGTCCAATCAATTGAATTTACCACAAGTGGACTCTAATCAAGTTGTAGAAACATCTCAAGGATGATCAATGGAAACAGAATGTACCTGAACTCAATTTCGAAAACCTGCTCAAGAGCGCGCAGGACCATTCCTTCTGACAGAGCTGGTGTAACTGAGTCAGGTTTGTAGGCCTCCTTGCTCGCACACGCTTTTTCAAATATCTTATGTAAATAAGGTATTTCTGTTTTTGGCCTCCACATGGCCTCCACAATCCCCTGACCTCAACCAAACTGAGATGGTTTGGGATGAGTCGGACCGCAGAGTGAAGGAAAAGCAGCCAACAAGTGCTCAGAATTTGTGGGAACTCCTTCAAGCCTGTTGGAAAAGAATTCCAGGTGAAGCTGGCTGAGAGAATGCCAAGAGTGCGCAAAGCTGTCATCAAGGCAAAGGGTGGCTACTTTGAAGAATATAAAATATATTTTGATTTGTTTAACACTTTTTTGCTTACCACATGATCACGTATGTATTATTTCATAGTTGTTATGTCTTCACTAGTATTCTACATTGTAGAAACTTGTAAAAAATAAAGAAAAACACTTGAATGAGTAATTGTTCTAAAACTTTTGACCGGTAGTGTATTTGGTGAGTTTGAAAGTATGTGTGTGGGTAGAGTCCAGTGTGTGTGCGTAGAGTCCGTGCAAAAAAGGGTCAATGCAGGTAGTCCGGCTAGCCATTTGATTAGCTGTAACAGTCTTGTTCAGAAGTCATGGTTTAGGAGTAGAAGCTGTCCAGGATCCTGTTTATTTATAGACTTGGTGCATTGGTACCGCTTTCTGTGCGGTTGCAGAGAGAAGTTTCTATGGCTTAAATCTTTGACCATTTTTTGGGCCTTCCTCTTACAACGCCTGGTATAGAGGTCCTGGATGGCAGGGAGCTTGGCCCCAGTGATGTATTGGAACATACGCACTACCCTCTGTAGAGCCTTGCGGTCTGATGCCAAGCAATTGCCATACCAAGCAGTGATGCAGCCAGTCAAGATGCTCTCGATCGTGCAGCTGTAGAACTTTTTGAGGATCTGAGGGCCCATGCCAAATCTTTTCAGCCTTCTGAGGGGGATGAGACATTGTCGTGCTCTCTTCACGACTGTGTCGGTGTGTTTGGACCATGATAGATCGTTAGTGATGTGGACAGAGAGGAACTCTCGACACGCTCTACTACAGCCTCATCGATGTGAATGGGGGCGTGCTTGGCCCTCCGTTTCCTGTAGTCCACTCCTTTTGTCTTACTGACGTCGACGAAGAGATTGTTGTCCTGGCACCACACTACCAGGTCTCTAACCTCCCTGTAGTCTGTCTCATCATCGTCGGTGATCAAGCATACCACCCTTCGTGTCGTCTGCAAACTTAATGGATGAACAGGCAGTACATGGGGGACTAAGCATGCACCCCTGAGGGGCCCCCATGTTGAGGGTCAGCGTGTTGTCGCTTACCCTTTAACATTCAAACAACCAACTGGGGGCGGCCCGTCAGGAAGTGCAGGATCCAGTTGCAGAGGTAGGTGTAGTCCAGGGACCTTAGCTTAGTGGTGAGCTTCGAGGATTCTATCGTGCTGAACTCTGAGCTGTAGTCAATGAACAGCATTCTCACGTTGGTTTGACACAGTATATATGTCTTTCTCTTCCCCCCCAGGCCGCTCACCCCAGGAGAACTTGGTTCCATGTGACGTGCTGCTGCTGAGAGGGCGCTGCATCGTGGACGAGGCCATGCTGACGGGAGAGTCAGTTCCTCAGATGAAGGTCAGACAGATGGGAAGCCTATCCTAGACTAGATAACAACCATGCAAAACAATACAGTCTGTCTGGACAATATACAGTGCCTTCGGAAAGTATTCAGGCCACTTGACCTTTTCCACATTTTGTTGCGTTACAGCCTCATTCTAAAATTGAATATCCCATTTACATAAGTATTCAGACCCTTTACTCAGTACTTTGTTGAAGCACCTTTTGGCAGCGATTACAGCATTGAGTCTTCTTGGGTATGATACTACAAGCTTGGCACACCTGTATTTGGGGATTTTCTCCCATTCTTCTCTGCTGATCCTCTCAAGCTCTGTCAGGTTGAATGGGGAGCGTTGATGCACAGCTATTTTCAGGTCTCTCCAGAGATGTTCGATTGGGTTCAAGTCCGGGCTCTTGCTGAGCCACTCAACGACATTCAGAGACTTGTCCCGAAGCCACTCCTGCATTGTCTTGGCAGTGTGCTTAGAATCGTTGTCCTGTTGGAAGGTGAACCTTCACCCCAGTCTGAGGTCCTGAGCGCTCTGGAGCAGGTTTTCATCAAGGATCTCTCTGTACTTTGGTCCGTTCATCTTTCCCTCGATCCTGACTAGTCTCCCAGTCCCTGCTGCTGAAAAACATCCCCAAGGCATGATGCTGCCACCACCATGCTTCACCGTAGGGAGGGTGCCAGGTTTCCTTCAGACGTGATGTTTCAGTTTCTCCCATCTCCATAGAGGAACTCTGTCAGAGTGACCATCAGGTTCTTGGTCACCTCCCTTACCAAGGCCATTCTACCCCGATTGCTCAGTTTGGCTGGGTGGCCAGCTCTAGGACGAGTCTTGGTAGTTCCAAACTTCTTCCATTTAAGAATGTTGGAGGCCGCTGTGTTCTTGGGGTCCTTCAATGCTGCAGAAATGTTTTGGTACCCTTCTCCAAATCGGTGCCTCAACACAATCCTGTCTCGGAGGTCTATGGACAATTCCTTCGACCACATGGCTTGGTTTTTTCTCTGACATGCACTGTCAACTGTGGGACCTTTATTTTGACAGGTGTGTGCCTTTCCAAATCATGTCCAATCAATTGACTCCAATTAAGTTGTAGAAACATCTCAATGAGGATCGCTGTAGATTGTCAACACAATGGGAATGTTACTATACTATTCACAAAGACTTCATAAGCATAGAATATCACAAATGCTTCACATATAATTTATCAAAATCATATGCTTGGAAATCATAGGCTCCATTAATCCTTAAAAGGAGTGTTTTAACTTGAAGTTCCATCATGTTGTGTGTTTAGGAGCCAGTGGAGGATCTGGACCCAGAGAGAGTACTGGACCTTCAGGGTGATGCCCGCCTCCATATAATCTCTGGTGGGACCAAGGTGGTGCAGCACAGCCCCCCGCTCCGTGCCACTGTAGGACTCAAACGTCAGTTCCTACCTACTATGCAGTATATTATTCACTTGTCGTAAGGCAGAAATGTCCAGCATTTTTTTTTCCACTTTGAGATGAACAATTCTAATTGTATTGCGCTTTCAATCTAAATTTTGTTATCACTTAAAAAAATCTACATTTGAGATAAATGTTAATCTCCCTCGGCCAATCCAATAGATGGATTGAATCTGCCCTCAGTGATTGTATCTTTCTTGTCTTACTTAGAGCAAATCATAATAAATGTTTTTCTTCTTTTACGTTTTTCTGCAGCTGTGGACAATGGCTGTGTGGCTTATGTGTTGAGAACCGGATTCTATACCTCTCAGGTGAGGGGCTGCTGCTCTTGACCACCGAACTTGTCTAATAAGAATCGCTTGTTTTCATTTTCTGTTGCAACATGTTTTGCTACGGTGTTCGCTAATGAATACAACCCTGGTGATGTTGACCATGCCCTTCTACAGGGTAAACTGCTGAGGACCATCTTGTTTGGAGTGAAGAGGGTGACAGCCAACAACTTAGAAACATTCATCTTCATCCTCTTCCTCCTGGTGTTCGCCATCGCTGCTGCTGGATATGTGTGGGTGGAAGGTGAGTAAATCCAGTGAACAACGCAATTCAATCAATCAAATGTATTTTATAAAGCACTTTTTACGTCAGTGGTTGTCCCAAAGTTCTTCACAGATACCCAGTCTAAAACCACATGGAACAAGCAATGCAGAGGCAGAAGTACAGTTGGTCCTACTTAGAACATTTCTCCATTATACAGTTTGTTTATATCTTAGCCAAGACAGAATTTAAGGCAATATTTTTTTAACTCACTAAGACATGTATGAACATTTTGACAGTCTTGCCAAAGGACCCTATTCATAAAAAAATAAAATAACACGACTAAAACACATTCCTCCTTTATAAAACGTAAGAAAACAAGTTGTCGAAATAGGCCCTGAGGTCAGGAGAGAGCAGCAGGTTTTTCCTGACCTAATGCAGTATAACTGTATATATTATTAATAACAATATATGATGTTTAGCAGATGCTTTTATCCAAAGCAACTTACAGGCATGTGTGCAAACATTTTTTAAATGTACATACTGCATAGGTTTCTCTGTGTGAGTAACTACTACTTATAGTTGTGTAACTGTTTCTGTGTGAGTGACTACTGCTTATAGATGTGTAACTGTCTCTGTGTGTTCTCTCCCCTGCAGGAACTAAGGACCCTAGCAGGAACCGGTATAAGTTGTTCCTGGAGTGTACTCTCATCCTGACCTCCGTGGTTCCACCTGAGCTCCCGATAGAATTGTCTCTGGCAGTCAACACATCCCTCATCGCTCTGGCCAAGCTCTGTGAGTCAACTGTGTGTGTGTGTGTGTGTGTATATGGGGGTTGTGGTGGTATGTGGATGTATGTGTTGTGAAAGTGGAATAGTAATGTTTGTAGTACTTGATGAGGCTAGTCTTCCTCGCTGTTCTGCTATTTGACTCGCCCCTTTATTTCTTCTCCCTTCCATAGACGTGTTCTGCACTGAGCCCTTCAGGATCCCGTTTGCAGGGAAGGTGGAGGTGTGCTGCTTCGACAAGACGGGCACCTTGACCAGCGACCATCTGGTGGTGCGGGGGGTCGCAGGCCTCAGGTACACTCTCTTTTACATCTTTCAGTATGATATATTTCTTTTGTTGCAATTTTTTCCAAAGATTGACTGGACCTGATAATATTAAGAAGTTTTTAAAGGCTTCTTAACGGCATCGTAGTGGTCCGGATTAAGTAAAGTGTCTACCAATGCCCTTATGCGCTGGTGTCATACTGTGAATCTTATCATATTGAGAAGTGACACGTAAAGAGCAACAGACATGTTTTTAGCATTTATTTAATCATATTAAAATCTTTGGAAGAATATGAAGTACATTTTTACATTTGTTTGCTTGTAAACATTTTGTAAACTCCTCCAGGGAAGGGAAAGAAGTGATTCCCGTGTCAGAGATCCCAGTCGAAACGCATCGGGTGATTGCTACCTGTCACTCACTGGTTACCCTTGACGACGGACAGCTGGTAGGCGACCCTCTGGAGAAGGCCATGCTCACTGCTGCTGACTGGACCCTCACTAAAGGTAGTGTGTGTGTGCACGCGCCCGTGTACCTCAGGATTTTTGCTCTGTCTCCTCTTTGTACACCAGTCGAGAAAGTGTGTGTGTCTCTGTGTTTACATCATATCTACCCTTCTGTCCTTCTCTGTGTGGTGTAGATGAAAAGGTGTTTGCTCGCGGTATAAAGACCCCAGGCCTGAAGATCCACCAGCGGTTCCACTTTGCCAGTGCTCTAAAGAGGATGTCCGTCCTGGCCTCCTATGAGAAACTGGGCTCCGCTGACCTCTGCTATGTCTCCACTGTCAAAGGAGCTCCAGAGACACTCAGGGACATGGTCAATATCATAGAATGAGATAGAACCACTGACATTTGAATGTATAATTTAATATGTCTTTATGGTCAATATAATACATGTCTACTATAATACATGTCTACTGTACTACACTTCACGTTACAAGTACACAATCTCAGTGTTGAGTGAATACGTCATTGCTTCAGTCATTACCGTTGTTCTAACCATTTGTTTGTTCCTGTAGTTCTCAGAGTGCCCAGACAGCTATGATCAGGTGCACAGGGAGATGTCCCGAGAAGGGGCCAGGGTTCTGGCCTTGGGCTACAGAGAGATCGGACACCTCAGCCACCAACAGGTAACTCTACCTGTCCTGTCTAACTCACCTACCTGTCCTATCTATCTTTCTCAAACTTTTTGCAGACGGGGATCCCTTTTGTGATAGCAAATTCATCAGGGACCCCCTCATAATCAGATCACAACTAAAGAGAGAGAAAAAATATAAATAATTGACTTTGACTATGACTTTAGCAGTGCATGGCTGGACGAACCAAGTCTTGGGCCCCGGGAAGAGCCACCTCTTGGTATCGGAGAGAAAATTTCCTGCAATTCTGCACATTTTGTCATGTGGCAGAGATAATTGTTGTTGTCACTTTAACGCTAATATCCTGCAACTCGACACATTTTTCCATGGGGCAGAGAGAAAACTTTGCTGTTATAAAGCTTAAATGAAAAATAAATACATTTACATTTTGGGGGATTAAAATAAATATTGAGTTGAGAAATGGATAGTTGGAGTACTGTGGATACCAATATCTCTGTGAGCCTCCCAGGCGAATGTTGCCCAGGGTTAAGAACATACATTGTAGATGAATAATATTACATTGTATTGTATTACACATGCAATACTTATTCCATGGATCACTTGGTCAAAATGTGTGTTGTTAGTAATATCATTTTAAAATATAATAAGCGTTTATTAGGTACACCACCCGGTTCACGAAAATGGATCGTTATATAAAGCAGGTAGACGGGCATCGGGGCATTAGTTACTGTTTGATTGAACGTTAGAATGGGCAAAACGAGTGACCTGAGCGACTTTGAGCGTGGTTTGATAGGCGATGCCAGGCGCTCTGGATCCATTATCCATGGCCTACTTGTCCTGTCTAACTCGCCTACTTGTCCTGTCTAACTCGCCTACTTGTCCTGTCTAACTCGCCTACTTGTCCTGTCTAACTCGCCTACTTGTCCTGTCTAACTCGCCTATCTGTCCTGTCTAACTCACCTACCTGTCCTGTCTAACTCACCTACCTGTCCTGTCTAACTCGCCTACTTGTCCTGTCTAACTCGCCTATCTGTCCTGTCTAACTCGCCTATCTGTCCTGTCTAACTCGCCTACCTGTCCTGTCTAACTCGCCTACCTGTCCTGTCTAACTCGCCTATCTGTCGTGTCCTGCTCTGTGTGAGGGGATGAGTTTCCCGCTATTTCACGCTATTTCAATACTCTCAACAAACGAGCTGCACAGCCGAGAGAGAGGGTGAGGTAGTTCTGGGTCTTCGAGATAAATAAAGTACCACGTTAGCTACAGGGCTTTCGTGAACCTCAGCCAAGTGGCTAGATGAGAGTGGCTCTCTTTCACAGCAGGGGTTGGTTGTTTGTGTGACCGGGTGCTTTGTGGCGGTCTGTACAGGTGCGGGAGGTGACTCGTGATGCTCTGGAGTGTGACCTGCAGTTTGCCGGCTTCATGGTCGTCTCGTGTCCCCTGAAGGCCGACAGCAAGGCTGTCATCAAAGAGATCCAGGAGGCATCGCATCATGTGAGGAGGCGATCTCAGAATACACACGCACGCTCACACACATTCGCACAGACTCATTAGCAGGAAAAGACACACACACACACCGATACTGATGAAGATTCTGTTCAGATTACACTTATCACAGTAATATCAGGCACATCCATGCACTCACTCACTCAGTCACGCACGCACGCACGCACGCACACACACACCACACACACACATAACCCTCCTCTCCTCCATCTCTCCTTCAGGTGGTGATGATAACAGGTGACAACCCTCTGACAGCGTGCCATGTGGCCAGAGAGCTCCACTTCATCCAGAAGGAACACACGCTCGTACTGCAGGCCAGACCCAACCAGGGTAGGGCACACTAAGAACCAATTTATGCTTGATCCGAAAACCGCCCTGTAGGTTTTTGCTCCAACCCTAATCTAGTGCACCTGATTCTAATAATTAGCTGGTTGATAAGCTGAATCCGGTTAGTTACAACTGGGGTTGGAGCGAAAACAGACAGGACGGTAGCTCTCCACGAACATGGTTGGAGGGCTCTGTACTAGACTAATCTACAGACTAATGCATTGATGATATAGCCATATGATTGTTGTAATGAAGGGATCTATAGTGGACAGTGCATGTGTTGTAGACCTGGGTCAAATGCATATATATTATACTTGAGCTGCACTTGATCTACTTTGCCCCAGTACAATGGAATAAAATGCAAACCAAATCAAGCGCACCTTAAGTACTTGAGACTATTTGACATAATATGATTTTAAACCAGGTGTAATATGTCGCTGTTTTAAGAATGCTCTATAATACGGTCACTTGTGGCGTTGTTCCTTCCAGGTGAGTGGCAGTGGGAGTCTATTGACGGCAGTGTGTGTGTTCCGCTGCCCCCGCCGTCCGTCCCCTCGTTGGTCGATCAGTACGATCTGTGTGTGACGGGGGAGGGGCTAACCAGACTGACCAGTGACACGCGGTTGCTCCATGCCCTCCTGCCCCATGTCCGGGTGTTCGCACGGGTCAGCCCTAAACAGAAGGTCAGTCTTCTTGCCTCCTTGTAGACGTTATCTGTGTCAGAAATGGCACCCTATTCTTTTTCTAGTGCACTACTTTTGACAAAAGTAGTGCACTATGGGCCCTGGTCAAAGGTAGTGCGCTATGGTCAATTCTGTCTTGGTTGTTGTAATGAATGAATTAACTTATTAGATAATTAAAAATAGGCTACATTTACTCTGAACATGTACAAAACATGACCAATTTGTAAGTCGCTCTGGATAAGAGCGTCTGCTAAATGACTTAAATGTAAATGTAAATGATGAGCACCTGCTCTTCCCATGACGTAGACTGACCAGGTGAATCCAGGTGAAAGCTATGATCCATTATTGAAATCACTTGTTAAATCCACTTCAATCAGTGTAGATGAAGGGGAGGAGACAGGTTAAAGAAGGATTTTTAAGCCTTGAGACAATGAGACATGGGTTGTTTATGTGTGCCATTTAGAGGATGAAGGGGCAAGATTCAAGATTGAAGTGCATTTGAACAGGGTATGGTAGTAGGTGCCAGACACACTGGTTTGTGTCAAGAACTGCAACACAGCTGGGTTTTTCACGCTCAACAGTTTCCTGTGTGTATCAAGAATGGTCCACCGTCCAAAGGACATCCAGAAAACTTGTCATAACTTTGGGAGGCATTGGAGTCAACAGGGGCCAGCATCCCTGTGGAACGCTTTCGAGTCCATGCCCTGACGAATTGAAGTCCAACTCAATATTAGGAAGATGTTCTTTGTGTTTTGTACACTCGGTGTACAACCAACACACTCAAGAACTGCCGTTACATTTTGAGACTAGTTTTATGGTGTGTCGTTTTGTGCTAACTGTGTGTATTGTTATTGTGTTCCAGGAGTTTGTAATCACTAGTCTTAAAGGATTGGGCTATACAACATTGATGTGCGGAGACGGGACCAATGACGTCGGAGCGCTCAAACACGCCCATATCGGTGAGGTCACTCGACATGTCACTCAAAGCTGTGCACAATATTCAGCAACGTTAACGCACACACCGATCTTAGTCCATGACACCTTCAATTCAACCTTTATTGTCTCAGTAGGCAAATGTATGCCATCCTCTTATCACAAACAATGTCACTATATGGGAATCATTGTGTGTCCGTTCTCTCTCTCCCCCCCTACCCTCTCAACCTTCCCTCCCCCTTTCCCCCCATCAGGTGTGGCTCTGTTGGCGAACGCCCCAGAGCGTATGCCCGAGAGAAGGAAGAGGGGCAGAGAGAAGGAGACCCCAGCAGCCGACTCCAGACCCTCCCTCCCTCCGGTCACCAGCTCAGGGGTCAAACTGACCTCCAGGGCAGCCAGGCAGAGGGTCATGGCCCAGAGAGAGGAGCAGCTAGCCGCGCAGAAGGTGGGTGTGTGTGTGTAGGGAGGGAGGGGTGTGTGTGCGTGCGTGCATGTTGTTAAACATTTGTTGTTTATTCTGTTGTAGGAGAGGATTAGTCAAGTCTTAAGGGAGCTGGAAGAAGATCAGATACAAGTAGTGAAACTGGGAGATGCCTCCATTGCTGCCCCCTTCACCTCCAAATTGTCCTCCATACAGTGCAGTGAGGAACACACACATAATCAACACACATTTTTTACACCCACACTGTATACAAACACAAATGAACACAAACGCTCGCACTCTCTCTCTTACTCACTCACTCACTCACTGTCTCCCTTTCACTCACTGTCTCCCTTTCACTCACTGTCTCCCGCTCACTCACTGTCTCCCGCTCACTCACTGTCTCCCGCTCACTCACTGTCTCCCGCTCACTCACTGTCTCCCGCTCACTCACTGTCTCCCGCTCACTCACTGTCTCCCGCTCACTCACTGTCTCCCGCTCACTCACTGTCTCCCGCTCACTCACTGTCTCCCGCTCACTCACTGTCTCCCGCTCACTCACTGTCTCTCTCTCTCTCACTCACTGTCTCTCTCTCTCTCACTCACTGTCTCTCTCTCTCTCACTCACTGTCTCTCTCTCTCTCACTCACTGTCTCTCTCTCTCTCACTCACTGTCTCTCTCTCACTCACTCACTGTCTCTCTCTCTCACTCACTCACTGTCTCTCTCTCTCTCACTCACTCACTGTCTCTCTCTCTCTCACTCACTCACTGTCTCTCTCTCTCTCACTCACTCACTGTCTCTCTCTCACTCACTCACTGTCTCTCTCTCTCTCACTCACTCACTGTCTCTCTCTCTCTCACTCACTCACTGTCTCTCTCTCTCTCACTCACTCACTGTCTCTCTCTCTCTCACTCACTCACTGTCTCTCTCTCTCTCACTCACTCACTGTCTCTCTCTCTCTCACTCACTCACTGTCTCTCTCTCTCTCACTCACTCACTGTCTCTCTCTCTCTCACTCACTCACTGTCTCTCTCTCTCTCACTCACTCACTGTCTCTCTCTCTCTCACTCACTCACTGTCTCTCTCTCTCTCACTCACTCACTGTCTCTCTCTCTCTCACTCACTCACTGTCTCTCTCTCTCTCACTCACTCACTGTCTCTCTCTCTCTCACTCACTCACTGTCTCTCTCTCTCTCACTCACTCACTGTCTCTCTCTCTCTCACTCACTCACTGTCTCTCTCTCTCTCACTCACTCACTGTCTCTCTCTCTCTCACTCACTCACTGTCTCTCTCTCTCTCACTCACTCACTGTCTCTCTCTCTCTCACTCACTCACTGTCTCTCTCTCTCTCACTCACTCACTGTCTCTCTCTCTCTCACTCACTCACTGTCTCTCTCTCTCTCACTCACTCACTGTCTCTCTCTCTCTCACTCACTCACTGTCTCTCTCTCTCTCACTCACTCACTGTCTCTCTCTCTCTCACTCACTCACTGTCTCTCTCTCTCTCACTCACTCACTGTCTCTCTCTCTCTCACTCACTCACTGTCTCTCTCTCTCTCACTCACTCACTGTCTCTCTCTCTCTCACTCACTCACTGTCTCTCTCTCTCTCACTCACTCACTGTCTCTCTCTCTCTCACTCACTCACTGTCTCTCTCTCTCTCACTCACTCACTGTCTCTCTCTCTCTCACTCACTCACTGTCTCTCTCTCTCTCACTCACTCACTGTCTCCCGCTCACTCACTCACTCACTGTCTCCCGCTCACTCACTCACTCACTGTCTCCCGCTCACTCACTGACTCTCTCATACACTCACTGTCACTCACTGTCTCTCTCACTACATGATTATCATCTCCTCATTATCTCTCCTCCTCCTCAGTCTGCCACGTGATAAAGCAGGGCCGCTGTACGCTGGTGACCACACTACAGATGTTTAAGATCTTGGCGCTGAACGCCCTGGTGCTGGCCTACAGCCAGTCTGTCCTCTACCTGGAGGGGGTCAAGTTCAGTGACTTCCAGGCCACCCTACAGGGCCTGCTATTGGCCGGCTGCTTCCTCTTCATCTCCAGGTCAAAGGTGAGAGGTCACATGGAGGGAAAAACATGGAAGTGTTTTTGATAGCTTTTCCTCCTTCAGTTCCTTGTGTCCTCTCCTTCCTGCCTCCTTCCCTGCCTCCTGAAAACGTCAGAGGGAAGCGTTAATTTTCCTTAAATCCTCTCCTCAGTTCCCGCAGACATTGTTTTTAGGAGAAAATGACATTAGGAATCGAGGAAAGAGTATTGAGAAAGAACCAGTGTGTACCTACTACATGTATGACATGCATGTACTGTAGTTGTGATTGGTAGGAATCCATATTATTATGTAGCCCTAGTGCTAACCGGTGTAGTTTCAAGTTAAGCTTTAACTCAACTTATGGGGTTTTCACATGAAATTTGGTGCCCTGGTACGTTTTCCTGGAGTGTTTGTGAAAATTCTACAACATCAGTTTTGCTTTCACCAGACCTGAAAATAACCGTTTCAGAGTGCGATTAGCAAGACACACATTCTACATGACGTTAGCGAGCTAGCTAGTTTACAACAGGCAAAAAGTTCCACGCGACTCCTGATACTCTGGTCCTGCAACTTGGACCCGCTACAAACGCAGGTCCAGGATACGTTTTAGCCGGGATTCATTTGTGTGTCGCACATGCTTTTATTGTGCGGCTCAGGGCACCAAACGCTCCAGGAAATGGATCATACAGGGGATATGTGAAAGCTCCCTTTTTAAGTTTTCATCCTATTTTCTCTTGTCCTGTCCAGCCCCTGAAGACTCTGTCTAAAGAGCGGCCCTTACCTAACATCTTCAACCTGTACACTGTTCTGACAGTGCTGCTGCAGTTTGCTGTTCACTTCTGTAGTCTGGTATACCTGTACAAAGGAGCACAGAGCAGAAGTCCTCCAAGGTACATATGCATGCATACACACACACACACACTATAGATACCTACAGACTTGTTGATACTGTATTTGCTCCCACACAGTACTAACCGTACATGTTCACCTTACAATAATTGACATGGTCTTGTTTCCAACCTGTCCAAGTATCCCCTCTCTTAATCCTCTGTCTGTTGTCCTTTAACCTTTTAGGGCGGAGAGGTTTGCGGACCTGTACAAAGAGTTTGAGCCCAGTCTCATCAACAGCACTGTGTACATAATGTCTATGGCCATGCAGATGGCTACCTTTGCCATTAACTACAAGGTACTGCTCTTCCTCCTCCATATCTTAGGTTTAATGAAGCCTTCATGATCCCTTTATAAGGCCTTTCTTTGCAAATAAAATATTTGTGAGGCTTCTATGTAGGGCTTATGAAGGCTTCATTAAGCCTACATAAGGGATACCTAATTGAAAATGTGGCCCATTTTCTATACAATGAATAGACTCTTCAGTACTTATCCTAGCCATCATTGAATAATACACGTGTATTCCACTAATACTGTGTGTTTTTCCAGGGTCATCCTTTCATGGAGTCTCTGAGAGAGAACAGACCACTGCTGTGGAGTATTGCCCTGTCAGGTCTGGCCATCGTGGGCCTTCTCTCAGGGTCCTCGCCTGAATTCAACGAGCAGTTTTCTCTTGTAGATATACCAACAGAGGTCAGCATATATTATACAGATGTCGGATCTTAATTTGATCACTCTTTTGTCCCGGAAAAATGTCCTGCTCATTAGGGAATTCAAATGAGCCTCGTGATTTATAGTAGTTGTGTTCACTGAAAAGCCGCTGTTCTCTTTTTCTACTTGCGGGGGCGGTCAAGTTTCTGACCAGTGGGGCTATATTTGTCCATGTTCTGTAGGCTACCCGTTAGCCTATTCATTGTCACATATTGAAAGGTGTGAAAACCCATAATAGGCTACTGTTTGTT
The DNA here is from genome assembly GCF_029448725.1 of Salvelinus fontinalis. Lineage (NCBI taxonomy): Eukaryota > Metazoa > Chordata > Actinopteri > Salmoniformes > Salmonidae > Salvelinus > Salvelinus fontinalis. The sequence continues at coordinate 67,043,513 of NC_074666.1, read as the reverse complement.
TCCCAGTCTATTGTTGCTTGCTAGGTCTGTGCATGTTCTATGAATCAATTTAGCATACCTTGTATTACTTATAATCATTTTTATGTTAGACTGGTGCTCACTATCTAATTGTTATTTGTTCAATGATTTATTATTTCTTAAAGGTGAGGTTAACCCACTCCTTTTGTATTTGTTTTGCTTTTTTTGAAGCGAGAGAACAGTGTTGGAAAGATTTAGGGGGTGGTCATAGGGAAGTGGGGTGGATTTGAACCAATGCCAACTCTGGTATATATGTCCCGGGGTCAGTGGCTGTAGACGCTGGACCACACAGGCACTGAGGCCACCAATAATTGATTCTGCCTATTTCTTGCCTTGAACATATAATAAAACAATTGATTAAACAATAAAATGATTTTCCCTAACGAAAAATACATATACCCCCTACAAATATGTCAATGTTTTATAATCCACATAAGAATTCACACGAGACGCGCTGTAGCCTGCGTATGCTACTTGAACTGGCACACAGTGGCCTTGAAGTCCAAGGTACATTGTAGGTACGCTATTGCATTGTATACAAACACCGCTTCCAGCTGCCCCCCTGGCGGCGGTTCTACATATTTCTTCAAACATTCAACTCCTTCTGCAGGATTATTTTCCTCCTGCAATGAAACTGGTCAAATCAAGATCCAACATCTGTACTTTCACACACATTTTGTGTGATTGTTTTGACGTATTGCTTTATAACTTGTTATAAGCATGTATTAATCTTTATAATGAATTAACTAAGTTTATAATATGTTTTGAAGTTCTCCATTTAACTCCTTTTAAGTCCAGGACTAGGCTTAATCTGTTCTGGGAAACCAGCGCAAAAGGACGTATAAATGATTACAACCTTTTATGTGTTTTCTGCCCTGCAGTTCAAGCTAGTCATCGCCCAGGTCCTGGTGGTTGACTTTGTCGCTGCCCTGCTGGTTGACCGCGTTCTGCAGTTCCTGCTGGGCAAAGGAACCCTGAGGCTGCCTTCCTGAATTGCCGTGCCAACAGCTGCCATGAGCAACCCGCTGCCCTCAGCAACCAAACTGTAAAGGGAGAGAATTGAGGAGACTTGTGGAGGGAGGAAAAGGTTGAAGGCGGATGTGACGCACAAGACAGCTGAGGAGATGGACTAGGCATGTCAGGCAGATGCGCAGTACTGCTGCACCACACCCCTAAATGTTACCCCATCTCTGCTCTGTCCCTCTGTTCCCCCTCTTCACTAATGTATTTAAAATTAAATTTATTTTATGTTAGAGACAAACTTGGGCTCAAATGGTATTTTCTTCCTTTCGAATACTTTGAGCATTTTGGTTGATCCTGCCAGGAGCTCCAGATAAGCAGGGTTCGCACTTTTGGGACTGTTCCGTTGCGCCAGGCAAGTTGAAACAAGTGCCGCTAAAGTATTTGAAAGAAAATAAATACTATTGGAACCCAGGTCTAGTTAGACTCCCCCTTCTCTTGCCTTCCTGTTCCCTCTCTCCATCCCTCCCTCTCTCACTGAAGGCCAAGAAGACAGCAGTATTGTGTGGCGTTAGAGATTGTGTGCCAGCCCATGTGAAACGCGCACACACGCAACAGGGCGTTCTCCAAGAGAATTGCAAAGTGTTTGATTTTTTTCCCCATTTTGTTTTCTCTTCTTCATTTTGTAAAAAGATAAAACTCTTACAGACTTCTAAAAGACCAACAAATACAAGTGGTGCTTTTTTTGTCAAGTGCTACTTTGTCATGTTCCATTTACCGATGCAGTGCACTGCCTACTATACCTACATAGGGGTTGAACATATATTTTTAAGGTGATGAGTGAGCTGCATACATTGTAACTGGAAGTCAAGTTGAGAGGACACAAAAATAGCCTTCAGATCCTTTTGCTTGATGTTTGTGTTTGAGAGGACTTTAAGTCCCGTGTGTCTCACTTGGTTGAGCATGGCACTTGCAATGCCAGAGTTGTGGGTTCGATTCCCATAGGGGACCAGTATGAAAATGTATGCGTTCACTACTGTAAGTTGCTCTGGATAAGAGCGTCTGCTAAATGACAACATTTTTTAAATGTCTGGTGCACCCTGGCTTGTTACACTGGCAATCTATTGTAACAGATTAAAGCCTAGTAGCTGAGATTACTATACTGGCAACAGAGGTGGGATGATGTCATAATGACTGTGGTATGGGACACCCATAGACCTATATATATACTGAACAAAAATATAAACGTAAAGTGTTGATCACATGTTTCATGAGCCGAAATAAAAGATCCCAGAAATGTTCCATACGCACAAAAGCTTATTTTTCTAAAATGTTGTTTACATCCCTGTTAGTGAGCATTTCGTTTTTGCCAAGATAATCCATCCACCTGAGAGGTGTGGCATATCAATAAGCTCATTAAACAGTATGATCATTACACAGGTGCACCTTGTGCTGGGGACAAGAAAAAGCCACTAAAATGTGCAATTTTGTCACATAACACAATGCCACAGATGTCTCAAGTTTTGAGGGAGCATGCAATTGGCATGGTGACTGCAGGAATGTCCACCAGAGCTGTTTCCAGAGAATTGAATGTTAGTTTCTCTGCCATAAGCTGCCTCCAACGTCGTTTTAGAGAATTTAGTAGTACGTCCAACCGGCCTCACAACCGCAGACCAAATATTTGGCTTCGTGTGGGCGAGCGGTTTGCTGATATCAATGTTGTGAACAGAGTTCCCCATGTTGGTGGTCGGGTAAGGGTATGGGCAGGCATAAGCTACAGACGACAAACAAAAGTGCATTTTATCGATGGCAATTTTAATGCACAGAAATACCGTGACGAGATCCTGAAGCCCATTCTGTGGCCCATTTTTTTTTTTGCAGATGTTATTGCAGGTGTAGCAAAATGCTTGTCTGCAAAGTTGCTTAGGAGCTAGAAGTAGAGCTTCCATGTCTGTCAGCGCCATCTTACTTTTTAAAATCTGTGACCAACAGATGCATATCTGTATTCCCAGTCATATTAAATCCATAAATTAGGGCCTCATTTATTTATTTCAAATGACTGATTTCCTTGTTGCTTTTATATTTGTGTTCAGTATAATAACATGGGGCCACCTCAGATTCCATTTGGTGCCAAACCGTGCTAAAAACAGTTTTTTTTCAAAAGCTGAATTATGGTAACCATTAGGTTGTTATCTTGAGAGGAGTAGACCGCAACTCGTCCCAATAAAAAACGCTTAAGGGACGGCTCATGCAGAGAAATGGTAGCTAGAGCCTAAGTAGTCCAAAGATGTTCATAGGGGGCCACGTCGCTCAACACTACATTTCCCAACATGCATATCTGTACATGGGAGGGGCAATTTTGTTTGTGCGCGGGCAGATTTTTAAAAAGAAAATGGCGGATATTCATTCTGGAGAGCATTCGGAAAGGTTTGTATCTTTTTAGTTAACGTTACTGAAAGTTTGTCTGAAGTTCACTGCTTTGCTGTGAAGAATTGGCGTCCTATCTCAGGGGCTCGTATTGGGTTTTCCATTAAAGGAGTATCTTCCTAACGGTAACCTCCGACCTCACTGCCCGGCTTACGTTGGCTACTAACGTTGTTCGCTAGTAGCTAACACCTGCAATACGCCAATTTTAAAGTAGTCCTAGTGTTAGCCACGTTGATACACAGCTAACTAGCCATTTCAGGATGAACTGTGCTCAGTGGTTGTGTTGGTGTTTCTCTCTTTTTCATTGATGTCATCAGCAGCAGCTGCGACAGCTCTGCTGAACACCAGAAGAAGGTAAGACACTCAACAGCTGATTGTGTTGTGGTCTAGGCAGATTTGGTTGCACATAAGGGCCAATATAATATACATAACTTACTAAAATGATAGCTATGAAGTTAGCATACCACTGACGATAACATAGGAATGATCTAAAAGCCCACTCTCATTTTGTCTGTTGATCAAGGTCCACCAAGAAGAAATCCCTCAGCAGGGACTTAAAAGAGTTTTCCCTGGGAGTCCAAGCCCAGCAGCTCCTCACCCCAAATCTCCCCGCAGACACACTCCTGCCTCCACCAACACCCAGATGTCAGAATCAACAGAGGTACAGATAGAGCCAGCACTGGAGCCGTGTTCTAGTGGAGAGGGGCAGGGAAGGGACCCTGAGGGGGGTGGTCTAACAGAGGGTCGGTCGTTGAGCCCCAGCAGCACGCAAAGGAAATCCTGGAGGAGGTCGACCAGGGGCCGACGCTCTCTCCCTGCCCTCCCCAACACCTCCCAGAGTGAGACCCAAAACTTGTATTTTTCAATGTCAACAATATTGGTTTTGGTGTCTGGGATGGGTGACACTAGTCAGAGCATCCAGTTGGATAGAGAGTATTGTTTACGTCTTCTTGAGCCGTAAAACATATACTCTTTCCGAGCTATGGATAGAGTCAACTACCTATCCCAGGTTGACCCTAAACAACAATGAATGGCAGTAAGGGAAGAAGGCACAATTGGGGCTTAGTGATTTACAAAATACTTTCTTGTAACCGGTAAACACTAAGCTTCTGTCTAAATGCCTCTCATCCAGCTCTATGCAGGTCAATTAGCCAATCCCTACCTGAGGAGGAGAGGCTGGAGAAACTGATGGAGGCTTCTATGAGGGTATGTTAAAGTGATTACAATTCGCTAGGGTGTGTGTTTTTGAAGGTCAGGCTAACTTCAACCTGTAGATTATTTCAACATCTATGTGATCCTGGCTGACAATTGAACTCACTTTCTGGGTGTCCCATCTCTCCTCTTTGTCTCCAGCTGGCAGTTGAGAAGTTACAAGACTCACTGAGCACGACACCCAACGGCAGTTTAGAGTCACTTCAGACACAAGGTTGGTAGGATTCTTGTACGTCTCAAAAAAGTAGTGGTTTTGGATTATAACATCTAAAAAAAAACATCCAATGTTCGGTGCTGTATTTTGAATGCAGCCAGCCGTTTTCTCCATCTCTTCATTAAAAGACTCAATCATGGACACTCTTACTGACAGTTGTGACTAGAGGTCGACCGATTCATCGGAATGGACGATTTAATTAGGGCCAATTTCAAGTTTTCATAACAATCGGAAATCTGTATTTTTGGACACCGATTTTGGCCGTATTTATTTATTGTTATGATTATTATTTTTACACCTTTATTTAACTAGGCAAGTCAGTTAAAAACACATTCTTATTTTGAATGAAGGCCTAGGAACGGTGGGATAACTGCCTTGTTCAGGGGCAGAACGACAGATTTACCTTGTCAGCTCGGGATTCAATCTTGCAACCTTACGGTAAACTAGTCCAATGCTCTAACCACCTGCTTTGCATTGCACTCCATGAGGAGCCTGCCTGTTACGCAAATGCAGTAAGAAGCCAAGGTAAGTTGTAGCTAGCATTAAACTTATCTTATAAAAAACAATCAATCATAATCACTAGTTAACTACACATGGTTGATATTACTAGTTTATCTAGCGTGTCTTGCGTTGCATATAATCGATGCGGTGCGCATTCGCGAAAAAGGACTGTCGTTGCTCCAACGTGTACCTAACCATAAACATCAATGCCTTCCTTAAAATCAATACACAAGTATATATTTTTTAAACCTGCATATTTAGGTAATATTGCCTGCTAACGTGAATTTCTTTGTCACTTCTCTTGCAACAGAGTCAGGGTATATGCAGCAGTTTGGGCCGCCTGGCACATTGCAAACTGTGTGAAAACTATTTCTTCATAACAAAGACAGCCAACTTCGCCAAACGGGGGATGATTTAACAAAAGCGCATTTGCGAAAAAAGCACAATCGTTGCACGACTGTACCTAACCATAAACATCAATGCCTTTCTTATTAAAATCAATACACAGAACTATATATTTTTAAACCTGCATATTTAGCTAAAAGAAATCCAGGTTAGCAGGCAATATTAACCAGGTGAAATTGTGTCACTTCTCTTGCGTTCATTGCACGCAGAGTCAGGGTATATGCAAGTTTGGGCCGTCTGGCTCGTTGCGAACTAATTTGCCAAAATTTTACATAATTATGACATAACATTGAAGGTTGTGCAATGTAACAGGAATATTTAGACTTATGGATGCCACCCGTTAGATAAAATACAGAACGGTTCCGTATTTCACTGAAAGAATAAACGTTTTGTTTCCGGATTCGACCAGGTTAATGACCTAAGGCTCGTATTTCTGTGTGTTATTATGTTATAATTAAGTCTATGATTTGATAGAGCAGTCTGACTGAGCGATGGTAGGCAGCAGCAGGCTCGTAAGCATTCATTCAAACAGCACTTTCGTGCGTTTTGCCAGCAGCTCTTCGCAATGCTTCCAGCATTGCGCCCATTATGACTTCAAGCGCTGTTTATGACTTCAAGCCTATCAACTCCCGAGATTAGGCTGGTGTAACCGATGTGAAATGGCTAGCTAGTTAGCGGGGTGCGCACTAATAGCGTTTCAAACGTCACTCGCTCTGAGACTTGGAGTAGTTGTTCCCCTTGCTCTGCATGGGTAACGCTGCTTCGAGGGTGGCTGTTGTCGATGTGTTCCTGGTTCGAGCCCAGGTAGGAGCGAGGAGAGGGACGGAAGCTATACTGTTACACTGGCAATACTAAAGTGCCTATAAGAACATCCAATAGTCAAAGGTATATGAAATACAAATCGAATAGAGAGAAATTGTCCTATAATAACTACAACCTAAAACTTCTTACCTGGGAATATTGAAGACTCATGTTAAAAGGAACCACCAGCTTTCATATGTTCTCATGTTCTGAGCAAGGAACTTGAACGTTAGCTTTCTTACATGGCACATATTGCACTTTTACTTTCTTCTCCAACACTTAGTTTTTGCATTATTTAAACCTAATTGAACATGTTTTATTATTTATTTGAGGCTAAATTGATTTTATTGATGTATTATATTAAGTTAAAATAAATGTTCATTCAGTATTGTTGTAATTGTCATTATTACAAATACATTTTTAAAAAATCGGGCAATTAATCGGTATCGACTTTTTTGGTCCTCCAATATTCGGTATCGGCATTAAAATCATAATCGGTCAGCCTCTAGTCGTGACTGATTTGTGTGATGTAATGTTGTCTCTACCTTCTTGCCCTTTGGCTGTTGTCTATGCCCAATAATGTTTGTACCATGTTTTGTGTTGCTACCATGTTGTGTTGCTACCATGCTATGTTGTCTGTCTCTCTTTATGTAGTGTCTCTTGCGTGATGTGTGTATTGTTCTATATTCCCCCGTACCCACAGGAGGTATTTTGCCTTCTGGTAGGCCGTCATTGTAAATAAAAATTTGTTCTTAACTGACTTGCCTATTTAAATGAAAATAAATAAGTTGAGTGCAGTGCGCTAGGCATACAGTGCATTCGGAAAGTATTCAGATCCCTTCCCCTTTAACACATTTTGTTATGTTACAGCCTTATTCTAAAATGTATTAAATATATTTTTTCATCTACACACAATACCCCATAATGACAGTGAAACCAGGTTTGTAGAAATGTTTGCAAATTTACAAAAAACATACCATATTTACACAAGTATTCAGACCCTTTGCTCATAAATATGGTATGTTTTTTTGTAAATTTGCAAACATTTCTACATTTCTATTTATTATTACAACTTATTTATTATTACAACTTATAATACTTCGAAATGCATTTGAAAGTGAGCTCAGGTGCATCCTGTTTCCATTGTTCATCCTTGAGATGTTTCTACAACTTGATTGGAGTCCACCTGTGGTAAATTCAATTGATTGGAGATGATTTGGAAAAGCACACACCTGTCTATAAGGTCCCACAGTTGACAGTGCACATCAGAGCAAAAAACAAGCCATGAGGTCGAAGGAATTGTCTGTGGAGCTCCACAACAGGATTGTGTCGAGTCACAGATCTGGGGAAGGGCACCAAAAAATTTCTGCAGTATTGAAGGTCCCCAGGAACACAGGGGCCTCCATCATTCTTAGATGGAAGAAATTTGAAACAACCAAGACTTTCCCTAGAGCTGGCCGCCCGGCCAAACTGAGCAATTGGGGGGAAGAGCCTTGGTCAGGGAGGTGACAAAGAACCTGATGGTCACTGACAGAGCTCTAGAGTACCTCTGGAGATTGGAGAACCTTCCAGAAGGACAATCATCTCTGCAGCACTTCACTAATCAGGCCTTTATGGTAGAGTGGCCAGACAGATGCCATTCTTCAGTAAACGGTACGACAGCCTGCTTGGAGTTTGTCAAAAGGCACCTAAAGGACTCTCAGACCATGAGAAACAAGATTCTTCTGTCTGATGAAACCAAGATTGAATTATTTGGCCTGAATGCCAAGGGTCACTTCTGGATTCCACCTGGCACCATCCCTACAGTGAAGCATGTTGGTGGCAGCATCATACTGTGGGAATGTTTTTCAGCGGCAGGGACTGGGAAACTAGTCAGGATCGAGGGAGAGATGAATGGAGCAAAGTACAGCGAGATCCTTGATGAAAACCTGCTCAGGACTTTAGACTGGGGTGAAGGTTCACCTTCCAACAGGACAACGACCATAAGCACACTGCCAAGACAACGCAGGAGTGGCTTTGAAACAAGTCTCAATGTCCTTGAGTGGCCCAGGCAGAGCCTGGACTTGAACCCGATCGATCATCTCTGGAGAGACCTGAAAATAGCTGGACAGCAACGCTCCCCATCCAACCTGACAGAGCTTGAGTGGATCTGCAGAGAAGAATGGGAGAAACTCCCCAAATACAGGTGTGCCAAGCTTGTAGCGTCATACCCAAGAAGACTCTAGGCTGTAATTTTTGCCAAAGGTGCTTCAACAAAGTACTGAGTAAAGGGTCTGAATACTTATGCAAATGTGATACTTTGTTTTTTTTATTTGCAAACATTTCTACTTGGGATGCACGATATATCGGAATCGGCCGAGATTAGCTAAAAATGTCGGTATCGGCCCGATGTCTGTCTAGTTTATGTGCAAAACTTGGGATGTGCAAAACCGATGCCAAAGCTGACGTGCATACCTATATAACGTAGCTACATGACGTAATGACGCCACGTAAAATTTTGCGCTACACGTGCAACCCAGCATTCCTAACCTAGCCCACAATGTCTGCTGTGGGGATCGAGCGGTCAAAAGGTCGAGCAGTCATTTGAAAGAGTAAGAAAATTTCAGCAAGACAACTCGAGGCGAAATCTGTTAACGCCAAGATAATGGAATTAATAGTGTCACTGCTATTAGCTTCACAACATACAATGGAACGCTGTTTATGTATTTGCGTGTCCAAAAAGACACGTGTCAATTAACACTGTCAAATCTGTACAAAAAAGTCTGCAAACACCAGCCACGAACAATGTGTTTACAATAACACGTTGGTAACACAGCATTATTTGTTGGACTGAAACTTCTGGCGTAGCTAGCTAGCACAAGTAGAACCAGTATGAAAACATTGTCCAGTAGAAACTGGTCCCCCAATCACGGCCGGATGTGATAGAGCCTGGATTCGAACCAGAGACTGTAGTGACGCAGGCCTCTTGCACTAAGATGCAATGCCTTAAACTGCTGCACGTGTGTGTTACTATTTAACTGTGCTAGAATGCTTAAGGCTGCATTTTTATTTATTTATATCGGTTTCTTTTTTGGAGGGGCAAGGAAAATATTGGGTGTCGGCCAAAAATGTCATCGGTGCATCACTAATTTCGACAAACCTGTTTTTGTTCTGTCATTATGTATAGATTGGGGTATTGTGTATAGATTGATGTGGGGGGGTAAACTATTTAACCTATTTTAGAATAAGACTGTCATGTAACAATGTGGAAAAGTCAAGGTCTGAATACTTTCCGAATGCACTGTAAGTATTGTCTAATAGTGTTATCATTCATTACTACCTTTCTCTTCCCTGTCTCAGTGGAGGATGTACAGAAGGGGTGGTGTTGCCTGGCCAAAGACCTACGCAGTGAGCCACAGTGTCAACAACCTCCCACAAGCACAGCCAGGTAATGCTGTCTCTAGTCAATCTCATTTTATTCACTGACCTAACGTCATTAAGCATACATACTTACCTTTTTCCTGAGCAGTCTATTTTGCCCTTTCTATTCTATGCACAGACTTTTTCCTGATCCTTTAACATGAGAAATCGGGCCGAGACGATACGAGTATTGCAATACTTGTCAGTATCGTGGCAAGGAAACCAAACCCGAAGCAGATTTAACTTCTTTAGGAAAACAACCCTAATGTTGGAAACAAACAGCATCAGAGTTTCATGTATTTTTTCCCCCCAAGCAAAACACATTTACATACAGCAGGTTTTTAAAGGACCAAAGAGTTTGGCCTGCTTCGGGTTTTCATTTTTGCCATGGAAAGAATTATTGCAATTCTGATATCGGCACAGCCCTAGAGAAAAAGGACTGTCATTCTTCTGTATTGTCCTTTATTTCTAGTTCAGGCCTTTCTGTATTCATTGTCATCTGTTATGAATCCCTTTTGACGTCTCTTTCTCGCTAGTGACACTGCAATGCAGAACACCTTGGAGCAGACCAGGAAGGCTATACACAGGTAACTGATTCCCTGTGTGTGTGTGTGTGTGTGTGTGTGTGTGTGTGTGCATGCGCAATTAATAAAAAGTGTGATTGTGATTCAGGCTGCAGGCTGAGAGGGCATCTTGGGAGTCCCTGTTAGACAAGCATCGGAGTAAAGCTGAAGAATTGGCCAGGTGAGCACATTCACACACACAAATCACATGCACTCGTTCACTCTTGTTCTGCACTCGCCATGCTCCCAAGTTTTGGGTTGTCAATAAAGTGATTTGTCTTCTCGTGTGCCTGGTGCTCCAGGCCTGGTATTCATAGCTGACTTTGAAAAGGCCTTTGATAAAGTATGACTGGAGTTTTATAATATATAAATGCCTGGAATATTTGGAGAATCTCTTATAAAAATGGGTTAAAGTTATGTATAGTAACCCTATGTGTAGAATAGTAAATAATAGCTACTTCTCCGAAAGTTTTAAACTGTCAACAGGAGTAAAACAAGGTTGTCCACTATCGGCATATCTTCTTAGTATTGCCATCGAAATGATAGCTGTTAATCAGATCAAACAATGATATTAAGGGGTTAGTAATCCAGGGCTTGAAAACAAAGGTGTCATTGGACGCTGATGAATCATGTTTTCTTTTAAATCCACAATTTGGATCCTTCCACAGCCTCATAAATTATCTAGATCCTCTTTCTAACCTCTCTTGATTACAACCAAATTATAAGTGTGCTATATTACGTATTGGATCATAAACAAATACGACTTTTACTTCACCGTGTAGTTTACCAATAAAATGGTCTGACGGTTGATGTGGACATATTCGGTATACATATCCCAAAAGAGAGAAATGATCTCACTCCAATAACTTTTAACAGAAAGTTAGCAAAAATAGATAAGATCTTGCAACCATGGGAAGGATAACACCTGTCTATTCCTGGAAAAATAACCCTGATTAACTCTAGTCATATCACAGTTGACCTATTTGCTTATGGTCTTGCCTACACCTAGCGACCTGTTTTTATTATTATTCTATGGGCAAAAAATATATATATTTGATTTGGAACGGCAAGTCAGACAAATTTTAAAAGGACCTATTTATATAATGAATATGAATTCGGAGGGCAGAAATGATTAAATATTAAAGCATTAGACCTCTCTCTAAAGGCGTCAGTCATACAAAAGTTATACATAAATCCAAACTGGTTCTCTAGCAAATTAGTAAGAATGTCTCACCCAATGTTCAAGAATGGCATTTTCCCCGTTACCTCACTTTTGGTTATTTGAAAAGGAAATTATCTCAAATATCGTTATTTTTTTAAATGAGCCATAGAAAGTTGGTAAATTATATCATAAATAGGACTGGTGGAGTTATGTCACACATGCAGCTAGCAAAAATATATGGAAATGTCTGCTCTATCCAAAATTACAACCAACTAATTGCAGCGTTTCCATAGTCCCTGTCTCCAAGGAAGCGAAGGTAACCTACCTAAATGATTACTGCCCCGTGGCACTTCACGTCGGTAGCCATGAAGTGCTTTGAAAGGCTGGTCATGGCTTACATTGCACACTCTTGGCATTCTCTCAACCAGCTTCATGAGGTAGTCACCTGGAATGCATTTCAATTAACAGGTGTGCCTTAAGTTAATTTCTGTAATTTCTTTCCTCCTAAATGCGTTTCAGCCAATCAGTTGTGTTTTGACATGGTAAGGGTGGTATACAAAAGATGGCCCTATTTTGGTAAAAGACCAAGTCCATATTATGGCAAGAAAAGCTCAAATAAGGAAAGAGAAATGACAGTCCATCATTACTTGAAGACATGAAGGTCACTCGATGTGGAAAATTTCAACGACTTTGAAAGTTTCTTCAAGTGCAGTCGCAAAAACCATCAAGGGCTATGATGACAGGCTCTCAAGTGGACCGCCACAGGATGGGAAGACACAGTTACCTCTGCTGCAGAGTATAAGTTCACTAGAGTTACCAGCCTCAAATTGAAGCCCAAATAAATGATTTATGAGTTCAAGTAACAGACACATCTCAACATCAACTGTTCATAGGAGACTGTGTGAATCAGGCATTCATGGTTGAATTGCTGTAGAGAAACTACTACTAAAGGACACCAATAAGAAAAGGAGACTTGCTTGGGCCAAGAAACACGCGCAATGGACATTAGACCGGTGAAAATTTGTCCTTTGGTCTGATGAGTCCAAATTCAAGATTTTTGGTTCCAACTGCCATGTCTTTGTGAGACGCAGAGTAGGTGAACGGATGATATCTGCAAGTGTGGTTCGCACCGTGATGCATTGAGGAGGAGGTGTGATGGTGTTTGGGTGCTTTGCTGGTGACACTGTCAGTGATTTATTTAGAATTCAAGGAACACTTAACCAGCATGACTACCACAGCATTCTGCAGAGATATGCTATCCCATCTGGTTTGCGCTTAGTGGGACTATCATTTGTTTATCAACAGGACAATGACCCAACACACCTCTGGGCTGTGTAAGGGATATTTTGACCAAGAAGGAGAGTGATGGAGTGCTGCATCATATGATCTGGCCTTCACAATCCCCCAACTCAATCCAATTAAGATGGTTTGGGATGAGTTGGACCGCAGAGTGAAGGAAAAGCAGTCAACAAGTGTTCAGCATATTTGAGAACTTCAAGACTGTTGGAAAAGCATTTCAGGCGAAGCTGGTTGAGAGAATGCCAAGAGTGTGCAAAACTGTCATCAAGGCAAAGGGTGGCTACTTTGAAGAATCTCAAAAATCTAAATTGATTGCTGATGTTACCTTTTTTGGTTACTACATGATTTCATAGTTTTGTCTTGACTATTCTACATTGTAGAAAATAGTAAAAATATAGAAAGACCTTTTGAATGAGTAGGTGTCAACTTTTGACTGGCACAAAAAATATACGGAGATTGTAAATTATGCAATTACATTGATGGAAGCTAAAGTCTATCTGCAATATTAAAGCTGATCTGCCCCCAATGTTTGTTCATTGTTCAGAATGGCATGATCACGATACAAGAGTTGGCTACAGCCCATTTTAGGGCCATGGTTTTTGGTTAGTGTAAATGTGTCGGTATATCTCCTTCTTTTCATTTTCAGGCAAGTGGAGCAGTGCCAGGAGAAGGGGGTGACATTAGACCCTAGCTGCCTGGCCCAGTCCTCACAGAGTCAGCTCATCCAAAAGAAACCTGATTACCACAGCCTGCTCTGCAGACAGCAGCCCGTACTGTCCACTATGGACATGGTGGTAAGACAGACAAACTAGTATTATACCACTTGGGGACGTTTTTTTGGACACAGATTAGACCTATTCCTAGACTAAAAGCAAGCTCATTGGAGAATCTCTGTTGAAATAGTTTTGTAGTCTGGTATTTGGCTTTTTGTGTCCAGGAAAAAGGCATGTGGAGTTGATTTAAAATGTTCTATTGGGCAAATCTTATCTTCCATTTAAGTCAAATTTTCATTTAGTCATGCATTTATGTCAATAGGAGACTTCAGTCAAATTTAGAATTGTAGTGGAAGTTAGGATTCACCCCTCAGATGTTAGCTGCAGTGCACACATTGTAGCTCCAATGCAATATGTTTTTTTTGACAGCTAATGTGTCTGTGAACAGTGTTCGTACTTGCCTTCAGGGTAGAGCAATTTATTTTTCTCAATATTTATTACACCCTTGTGTGTGTGAATTAATCTAACATAAAACGTCCATTAATAGCCTGAGCTAGGGCTGGGCTGTATATTGTATTTGACTATATACTGGTATTGATGCACAGACCGGTTTGGGTCTTTTAGTTAACAGTATTTTAATGTTTGTTTTGTTTAAATGTTACTTCACTCATGTGTGTGTAATGTCTGTTTTTATAGTTTACTCCGTTTCCTACTCGAGTCTTCTCTCTCCTCCCACACACCCAGCTCATTTTCACTCAAGGAGAGCAGCTTTTGCTCTACCACAAGTTACTAGCTAGCTAATACAGCCTGATACCAAAGATTTTTTACAACTAAACCAAGATGGACCACAGCCTGTCGTTTCCAATGAGAACAAGTGAGTCGTAGTGGGCAGAGCCAAGCACAAGGAAGCGAAATCCTATTGGTGCGTTCTAATATTCATCTGCATATTTCCATTAGGGAACGCCTACTCTGAAGTGCGCGTGTGCAATAACTCAATTCGCCTTTGCACTCCTAAACGCGATAAAAAAAATAAAAAAAATAATATATATATATATATATATATATATATATATATATATATATATATATATATACTTTTTTTTTTTTGCAAAGGGCAAAGTCTACAAAACTTAGTCCACTCTGTTCATCACAGATTATAGTTTTGGGAACAGAAAACTATTGAAATCAAATGTTTCATTAATGAGAGTGTTTGCGGAATGTCACCCAAAATCTATCCCGTTCCATCTTCTCCCAATGCCGGCCAGTGGGCTTCCTCTCACTACCATTGACATTTATACGTCCGGTGAAATACCTGTCTCCTTGTTCTATCTGTGCTAATACTAGTGTGTTTGTACAACAGTATATTCTAAATCCAAGAGGAATAGGCAAGGCATTAATATTTTAGTTACATCAAGTAAGAGGACATGTAATGTAACATCTAATTAGCGTCCCCTGAGAAACGCTGACCAATATTTTGGTTCCTACCCTGTCACATGAACCCCTCGTTGTCATGTCAAACAATACTGTATTCAAAGTGCCCAGTCACTTTATTCAAAGTTTGATTGAACAATATAAAACAATTGATGATTTCACTCAGTCTCATCTGAACAGTTGTTGAGATGTGTCTGTTACTTGAAATCTGTGAAGCATTTATTTGGGCTGCAATTTCTGAGGCTGGTACCTCCTAATGAACTTATCGCCTGCAGCAGAGGTAACTCTGGGTCTTCCTTTCCTATGGCGGTCCTCATGAGAGCCAGTTTCATCATACCGCTCGATGGTTTTTGCAACTTCGCTTGAAGAAACTTTCAAAGTTCTTAATTTTCCACATTGACTGACCTTAAAGTAATGATGGACTGTCGGTTCTCTTTGCTAATTTGAGCTGTTCTTGCCCTTAATATGGACTTGGGCTTTTTACCAAAATAGGACCATCTTCTGAAATACCACCCCTACCTTGTCACAGCACAACTGATTGGATCAAACGCATTTAGAAGGAAAGAAATTCCACAAATGTACTTTCAACAAGACACACCTGTTAATTGAAATGCATTCCAGGTGACTACCTCATAAAGCTGGTAGAGAGAATGCCAAGAGTGTGCAAAGCTGTCAAGGCAAATGGTGGCTACTTTGAAGAATCTCAAATATTTAACATATTTCGATTTGTTTAACACTTTTTTTTGGTTACTACATGATTCCATATGTGTTATTTCATAGTTTTGATGTCTTCACTATTATTCTACAATGTAGAAAATAGTAAAAAATAAACCTTTGATTGAGTAGGTGTGTCCAAACTTGACTGGTACTTTATATGTTGCCACGCTAGATGCATGCACCACTCATAAAGCATGTTTAGAAATGTTATTATTTTAAAAAATTGAATACAATACAAAAATGATTTTGGTATGATATTTTGGCCATATTGCCAGTCCTAGCTCAAGCTTTTTTTGCATCAACCTCGTAGCTGCCCTGGCTTTTGTTGGAGATAGGCGCATATCGAAGGCTGGCGTTTTTATTACTGTTCAAGTTGTGAATAGCTCACATCACCTTCTTAAAATGTGGTTTGCTAGCTCTACATGTAATAAAAAAACATTATCTTTCTCCATAGATGGACACCCAGTGTAAGATGGTCAGGGAGCTGCTGTCCATACTTGAACAGTCTCAGCTACTGGTGAAGGAGACAAGCTGCAGATTGGGTAAGGATATGTCTGTTTGGGTGGATGAATGGATATAGTGGTTCTCAGGGTTGTGTTCAGTAGGGCAGAATGTTTGCAAAACCTTATTTTTTTTAATATATTTTTTTGCTATTTAGGTAGTACCTTCATTCTGTTTCAAAATGTTTACTCCCAGCTGAACACTTTTCTTGACTTATTAAAGACCCCATGCTGTCTTTATTTTTAAATTATCACTATATGTCTAATAAATCACTTATTTAATGAAAAATCACTTATATTTGGATCACTTAATTTGCAGAGCCTTCTTTGGCCGTTGTAATGTTCAGTCTGATTGTGTGGGCGTTAGGAAGCAAATTTCAATATAGTTGCTTGCAATCCTGAGAGAATGGTCTAGAGCCTACCAGGATGAAAAGTCATTGGTCTTTTATAAGCGGATCACCATGTGATGATGTCATGTGTGCCAAAAGTTCCATCCCACCTGAACGGGCTGAAATTCCAGGCATTTTCTTTCAAATAGCTCTTACAAAAAGTGCATTATCATAATAAAAAAAATGTCACTGTTATTTTGACCTCAGTGTGGAAATATTTATAAACAGGAAAATTTAACTGCACTGCCCCTTTAAAAAAAAATGTGTTTAAGTAAATTCTATGTATTTGTTGTGATCGTGTATTAAGTGTGTACTTCTATCCCCCCCCCCCCCCCCCCCCATCAGCGGCTGATGTGGGATTCCAGGAACTCTCCTCTGACCCAGTCAGGGATCTACTGGCAGGACCCGCACCCTCTGTATCAACCAACGCATCTTCCTAGTACCTCTGTCTTAGGGTTGTCACAATACAGAATCACGGTACAACCATACTAGATTTTTCATGGCAAAAAAGAGAACTAAGCAGACTGAATTCTGGCTTTGTACAAGCAAGACAAAGCATACCTTTAATTGAAATGACTGTATTGTAACCTTTCGTCTCGTCCAGGTTCACTCAATGAATGGCCAATAGGAGAAAGATCAGTCTGGCTTTTTATCTGTGTTTTCGGTATTTATGCGTCTTAACTCTGTACCCATGGCTCCCTAAGTTAGCTGTTCTCTTTGGTGCCTTGTGTGGTTGTTTGTAAATAATAGTCTCTCTGGTATCGTTCATCATGGGATGAATGTTGATTATTTCTGCTATAACTTTCTATCTATTCTAATTCTATTCCACCACTATACTATGGGGTCCTTCCAAATGACACCCTATTTCTTATATAGTGCACTAATTTGGTCAAAAGTATTACTCTATATCGGTTATAGGGTGCCATTTGGGACTGAGACTCCACTCTCCCTACAAAAATGTATGCTGTTGGCCACCAGAGGGCGATCTCACCCTTTTATTTAAGTAGTTTATGAATATTCACCTATAGTAAAAGATGTAGAAAATATTCACCTGCAGTGGATGTCTTTTGGGGCTAATTTGTACGATACCAGCTTTCCTTTATTTACCTACACATTCTTGTAAAAAAAAAAAAAAAGTGTGATTTTTACATTAACAGCAATTATCTGAATTTGTCTTTTACTTTCTGACCATTGAATTGGTTGTTTTAAAACCAGGTCCCAATCGTTTTTGTTTTTAACCCTTCATAAACAAGGAAATGTGAAACATTATTGGTTTCAGTGTGTAACAAGGGGATGAATTCTCTTTACACACAACTTGCTAGTTCTTACAACACACCCTTGTATCTTATGTATTATCATTTACTCCCTGTCCCTTTCTTATCCTGTAATCTTTTCTGTTTTGGCCAGAGATTCGGTCCTCTTTTCTCTCCTCTGGCACTGCTGTCTTCCTCTGTCCCTTCTCCTGTCCATCAGGGAGGAAGCCCCTCCCCCACCTCACCGTGATTCCCTCCCTCTCCTTTCACCGGGTCACTGATGCAGAACGAACGCCTGACATTATGCCAAGTGTTTCATAACCCCCCTTCTTCCTTTTTCAATATCATTCACTCACTATCACCTCTTAAGTCTTCTCTCACCATATTTCATGCTATATGGTTGTGCCTTGCCTCTTCCTTTTACCAGGAGAAACATGATGAACAATTGAATGTGGCCTTGACGTCGATGAGGAATAATTCCTTAGTGATAGAACTTTAACAGTCAATAGAGTTAAATTTGTATGAACAGTGTGATTTCTTTTTTAAGAAATTGTGTGAAAGGAATTAGACAGGCTCAAATTCTGACCAAATAGGAAAGGTGTCCTGCACCTACTGACTCAAATCACCATGATATTTGATCTTATTTATTGCTGTATTACAAACATATGTATTTTCTGTGGGCTGTTCTTGCACGGTGAGAATGAGAGGGAGGACAGAAGGAGAAAAGTGGGGTTGTGACCGTGAGCTCTGGAGAGTCATGGAGGGAGGGTGGTGCACGGCAAGGGATCGATTCTTATTTGGATGGAAATTAGGCTGGGTGCTTGTGGAATGAGAGAGAGAGGGCATCTCCTGCTTACAAATTGAAAGAAGTCAAGTCACATATTCAGGCACTGAAGTAACACATTGACAGAACAAACAGGATATAAAGAGGAAAATATAGTAGAGAACTAGATACAAAATATGGATTAGCTCATTAGTTATTGATCATGTATAGTTTCTTTAGATTTGACATCACTGCTTTACATTAGTCTTACAATATAGAGTTTGCAAATGGACCAAAAATGTATTCAAATAAACTGGGTTGAACGTGAATGTTTTTTTGTGACACGTAACATGCCTGGTCCTACTTCTGATGTGTAAATGCCTGTAGGTGCTATAAAAAAAAAGTATCTCCCTGTTAGGCTAGCTCTTTATGAAATCTACCCCCTCTCCCTTCTCTAACTTCAGATTGAGTAGGCATAGACTGTGGAAGAGGGATGCACCGAGCGTCAGCAGAATCCATGGCCAGTTTTGTCCCGTGCACTCCCCTTCGTGGCGTGCACACCCATTATTGCGTGCACACCCATTATTCCAGCACAGCAGTCAGCCTTCTCTCCTCCATGTCTATTCAGTCTCCAAATTCATCTAGCGGAGCTGCTCTCTCATCTGAGTGATAAACTGCAGCAAAACCGTCCACGTTTGTAGAAGAAAATGGATGTTTGTATTCAATCTGTTATGTACATATTTCTCACACTAAAAGACATAAGATAGGATGTTCCTATTTGATGGTGTGATTTGTTCCAATTTGACAGAACAAATTCTTAGACTAATTATAAGATACTTCAATATTGGTCCCAGTTACTGTATGAGTCAGTCAATGGGTGGAGCGTGGTGGTAATTCAATCGACTGACAGTTCAGGGTTGAGGTGATCTTGACAGTAAAGAAAACATACACTACTAATTACAATTGTGTCAGATTGACACTTAGCCAAGTCCAATAAGTACCCCCTTATTCAAACTCAACCCCTTGATCTGCCACCTGAAAACTTAGTGTATCACTGAGGTCAAGACCTCTTGACAGTATACTATTGTAGCAGAAGTGCTTCCGTGAAGTCTTTTCGCATAAAAAGTGACCATGCCTGTGACCTGAATGCCTAATTGCAAGCCTTGGCTCAGTGGGCTAACACTGATTAGGGTCATCTGCATGTCAGGGAAGGGAGCGAAACTGGTTCAATACAAAAGTCTAAAATAGCCGACTGAAGTTCTTCATGTGGCCCTGGATTAGTTTATATGAAACAGGAAAATATCTAATCAAATACAATCTGACGCAGTAGCATCATGAATTGAATGCGCGATATTGTATGGTCACAGAGTTGGCTGTGGCTTCATGAGCAGCAGGGAGAAAACAGCAAAGGAAAACGCTAACCTTTATCGAGCAAAAAGAAAAAGATCTGAGAAAACACAGTACTGCAGCCAAGAGTGTAATGGAATTCAACTTTCCGTGGCTGTCCGGTGGAAAAGAATGCCATAACTTTCAGCAAACATTTTTTTCCTCAAACGTGATTTTTTACGTGGGAGGAGAATGACTGTCCCAGCTGAGGACCCGTAAAAATATACTGGTTATCATTTTGTTAGCTAACTATTTAGCATGCCAGCGTCGTTGCCTTTTAAACTAGCATAGCCCACTTGCTACATTTTGTTTGGAATAATTCAATCAGTTGCGATTCTATTTTATCACACATCAACCTAGCTAGTTATGTTCTGAGCTTTGGCATTGTGGTTCTCGTTAACATTATTAACCACTTTTAATTCAGTTAGCGTTATTTACTTGCGCCAGCATAGTTATCTAAATGAACCCATATCTTGCCTGTTATTTGCATAGCTAGTGTTATCAAATTATAGTAATTTAGTTATTTTCTTTGCCGATGCCATACGAGTTTGTTTTACGCACTTGAAGTATCTAGCTAACTGGCTACTTAGCATAGTTATCTAAATGAACCCATATCTTGCCTGTTATTTGCATAGCTAGTGTTATCAAATTATAGTAATTTAGTTATTTTCTTTGCCGATGCCATACGAGTTTGTTTTACGCACTTGAAGTATCTAGCTAACTGGCTACTTAGCGAGCTAATTTGGTAATTAGCTACACTAGCTAGCGCGAGCTGGGGTTCTGTGAACGATGCACACTGGTCCTGGCGCTGCCTTTTCCAGTCTGCGAAAACAATACTCTGTTTTGATAAGCCCCTTTGAACCACCGCAAGTTTGATTTATTGATGTATGCCTCTAGCTAGAAAGGTGTTTGGACATTTTGTTTTGTCTTCATTTTTTTGCATTATTTTGAATGCATATTTTATTCGCTGGACAGAACGCTTTTCTTCTTGTTTTAGCGTGAGGCGCTGTCTGCCAGCTCCCTAGTTAGTGCATGTGTCCGTTGCTTTTTTCCCTGTATGTTTCTCAGGGCTACACAGCTAGCTTGCCAGTTGCTTAGCTAGCAGCATTTATTCGCTAGTTTACCGTGGTTATTGACGAGCAGCACAAACCGTTTATGAATGTGGAACTGCTTTGGAATTTAATTTTTTAGGGTAACTAGCTGGCTAATTAATTACTATCAGCCAGTGGCGTATGATTTGCGCTGGGGGTTTCATTGTTAGCTAGCTTATCTGGCTAATTGTGTGAATTCGATTGTGAGGAAAGGACCTAGGTTATTTTGAAAGTAGCTATGGATGATCAGACGCGAATGCTGGCAGGTCTCGCCGGACTCGGCGGGTTATCACAAGGCGACGTTGGCGACCCAGACTCGGTTAGAAAACAGCTCGGTCAACCGCAACAAGACATTGGGGATATTCTACAACAGATCATGGCCATCACAGACGAAAGCCTGGACGAGGCGCAGGCCAGGTAAAAAAAAAAAAAACGTGCTGCGAAGATGAGACAAGATATGTTTTTATTAATGCTGTCTTGTGTTCTGTTGCTCGCTTGTTGCCTGGTACATACAGTACAATGATGGATATTTTTTGATGTGATGCACGCTGCTTTATTCAGTCACTTGTGGATTGTCAACAACAGAAGATTCCATTATCTGACAAATAATGTAATGGTGGGCTAACGTTACACGAAAAAAAGAAGCAGGCTCCCCACACAGACGCACAGAATATTGCTGTATGCTATAGCCTAGCCCAGAGGTGCCAAACATACGGCCCAGGGACCGGATTCCGCCCGCGAGGGGTCTAATCTTGCGGGTGGTTTAAGTAAAGTCATCTATATTTTTGTGTGGAGGAAAACTAAGTCAAAATACTTTAAAATTACTAAAACAAAGTCTTTACTGTGTAGAAATGATAATGGACCTACATTCATACAGTTTATTGACTGTCCACTTCGCAAAAAATGAAAGCTAAACAGTCAGGGAGCATCAAATCAAAACATTTTTTTTTTGCATATTTGGAAGGAAAGGAAATATAACACATTTTCAGTGCAGCTCTCCGGGTGGACTTCATTGAAAACAGAATGCGACCGCATGGCAAAATGAGTTTGACACCCCTGGCTTAGCCCGTTCATAGACGCAAACCACCTTTAACGCCTAGTGACAAAAGTATCTTCTGGCAGGGGGAGTTGTGTTAAGAGACCCACCGTTTATGCTAAACGTTAACATGTATCGTTTGTGGTACAGGTTTGAAAACATAATGAACGTATCATATCAGCGAGAAATCATTTTCAAAAAACAAAAGATTAAATTACTACACACCTTTTTATATGGCTTTAGGGTTCCCACATGGCCATATTTCCATGTTAAAACCCTTGTTTTACAGAAGACAGTCAACTACCTGTGCCAATTGGATATCAGCGTCTCGAAACACCTGTGTGTAAACGGAAAACTGACCCCTCACAAAATTGTTGTTACTGAAACACACTGTCTGCTGCAATTGAGTTAAAACCGGTTAAAGCAGTGTGCAGTCAGTGTATGTTTTGCATTTGTGAAATTATTTGGATATTAAAGAGGGCTTTATGTTTCTAGAACTATACCGCAATTGAGAATCTATTCACGTTTAGATGGAGTATTTGGCTGTGTTGGCTGGCAGAGCCAATTCGCCTCTAAACAGAATATGTAAGGTCTTTGGACTATAAGGACTAATGTTAGGCTCCTTTAGTCTATTATTGGGCTAGCCATAGCCCTGTGTTTTACAGCTCAAGATTAGAACATCTCTCATTGCGTTGTGGTTTTCAGACATAGTGGCATCTGTGTCTGAGTTCATATTTTGATGTACACTTATGCAAATAAACCATCTGATTAGTTCCTAGGTTGTTGGAAAGCCAGGGCAAACAATATTACCTGGGTTATGTAAAATGTAACATGCAGATCTATGATGCCTTGTCGGTTCACCTCGATCTCTTGAACAGTGGGCACAACTACATGAAAACTAAAGTTTTTCCCAACAAGATTTTGGCTGTAATCAAATGCCCATACCATGCGACACTAGTGAATGTAATACAAATACATTTGCAGTATGCACTTGTAAATACACATTTCAACTTGTTTAACTCCGGTGCAAAGGGTTAGTATTTAATCTCGGGACATTGTACTGTCCCCTATTACTAAACCTACCTTCAAGTGATGATAGTGTGTCAGACCACCATATTTTTAATACAAAGTGGATGAACATTATGAAATGTCACTGTTTTTCTCTTTCATATACATTGGCATTAATTTAGTGGGGGAAAAATAAGTCTAGGTCACTGTGAACGCATGCCACCTCAATCAAACCATTGCTAGATAAATTGTGTGTTAGTCCTACCCGGGATCCCATAACCCATACCTAACCCTAACTCTTACCTTCGCTATTGTACATTTCTACTTCCATGGGGGGGGGTGAAAAGACATCCCAAAGATCCCAAATAGCAAGTACCGTTATGTGTGCGTCCCAAATGGCACCGTATTCCCTCTATAGTGCGCTATATATAGGGAATAGGGTGCCAGTTTGGACACATATAAATACACTTGATTAATCTCCTACATTGTCATTAGCATAGATAATCAGGCCTCCTTTAATTGAGCCGTCGCTGTCGGTGATGAGCTTTTCAAATTCAAATGGTCGTTAGTTAAAATGTTGGAGGGACTTTACTTGTGTGGGCTTGTAAAAATGATTCGCAATGCCATATCTGATATGACACATCAACATGGTTATGGAAATATAATAGCATGGTGTAGGTATAGGACAAGTTAATCAGTCACTTGTGTTTTGACAGAGCAGTCATTAATATTTTAGGTCTCTCACTTCAATTGTTAATATATGTAGAATATATGTTTGCATATCATGACTCTTGGTGTGTGTGTGCATGACAATAAGCAAATTACCCATATTCATATGCCATGTGGCTCCGAGGAGCCGTAGGTCAGCTGAAGTCGGGGGGGGGGGGGCGTCAGAATTGTGAACAAAAGACGCGGCTGTCCCAATACGAGGCTGTGGCCAGTGTGTGCGATGTGTCATTAGCTAGTGATTTTCCACCCCACATTTGACCACCTGGTTCTCTTAATTAATTCACTCCCTCCTGTCCTGGTGGTGTGCATCCTTTTCATTTTGCACGGGGTGCAATCAATTCTCCTATAATGTGTACGGGAGTGCAGCTGTCTGAAAATCTAGTTTCTATTAATGAGAATTGAGGGGGGGGGGGTGCTGGACGCTACACGCTACACGCAGCTTATGATGATTCTGATGAACTCAAGGATATGGCCTTTACTGTTAAGGGTTTAACTTTAAAGACGTAATTAACAAACTGAAATACGTGTTCAAGAAAAAAAATTGGGGCCAAAATAATGTTAGCGTGTTTACAATGTTAAAGACCTCTTTTTCTTTCTTTATGGTCTATGCGATGTGGTTCTGTGTGTGTTTCTGGATGGCTGTTGTGCTATAGTGTCAGATGTTCGGAGTTGAGCAGTTCATTCTTTTCCCCCCCTTTTTTTCTATCACTTGCCTAGCAGTTCCCCTGCTCCTTTAGTACTTCCTGTTGTTTTCATGTGTTCGGCCTTCTCATCTGAGGATGGAGTCAGAAACTCTTAGGCAGCAGCGAAAGCCTATTAGGTGTAGGGTTGTCACTATACCTCTGAGTATCGTGACAACACTAATTAATTGTACATGCAGGTCTGAAGACTTGAGATGCTCTAGATCAGTGAAATTACCCATTAGTATTTTCTCTCAGCAGAGATAGGTTAGATTTGATTTATTTTTATTTGAACGTTTAACAAAATACATATACACACAGTATACATTTGAAAACTTGCCAGGGATGACAGTCAATTACTTATTTCCATACAGCAGCAAGATGGAGAAAGAAGTCGGTGGACGGTTGATTTTCGACTTGGACATGATATAGCCCATCATGGATTAGTCCAGTCCATGATTTGGATGGTCTGATAAAGGCCTATTCAATTCTGATAAAAAATGTTTGCTTTTGATTTTGACTAAATGCTCTCCTATCACTCGAAACGAGAGGGCCAAATGAGGTGACGGCCGCTTTGATTGGCATATCTCTGCGCACACACACATGCCATCAAATGTAGCCTTGCATACATACATATCCCTTATACTGACCTGGAGGGTGGGGTGTTACTGTCTGGGCCGGGTGGCAGGAGAGAACCGATGAGATGGACAACACAGTGCTCTGTTAGGGCACTGCGTACTGGGCCTGACCTAGTGTGATAGGACGGCTAATGTTTTCCTATCTGTGTGGTAGCGGAGATAACAGATGAGACAACGACGACGACAACTAGTGCACTACCACTCTACCTGTCCTGCCCGCCCCTCACCCTCTCCCCCCTGTTACCCCATGTCCAGATGCTGGCCAGAGGAGTCGCCGGCGCACTGGGGCGGATCAGATGACCCCGCAGAGGGAGGGGAAGCTGGGGGGGGCACGGCAGGGGGTGGCCTGCCGCTCAACTTCCAGCACAGGTCAGTAGTGTACAGGTCTACCGGACCCACAGGACCGACCGCATGCCCCATGAAAGCACGAGCACCACACCTGCTCCTGCTCATACCCCCCACCCCACCCGACTCCCACCTCCCTCCATGGCCCCTCTACAACTCAAATCCAGCAGTGATTTTCAAATAAAAAATATGTTTTTACCTGAGCAGCTCTCAGAAATGTAAGCGCAGGGAGACAAACCTGTGTAAATAAAGGCTAAATAGAATTAAGGCCGACACACAGGTGGACAAATTATGCCCTCGCTCGGAGTAACGTAATGAGCGATCCCCTGGTTATTGGCAGACGCATCAATATACACTTATTGTCAGCATATAAATACTCATGCATTTCCCAATATGATATAGCCTAGGTTAGGCCACCTACATGGACACAAGTGGAGTTGAGGTTAGGTGTCGCCCACTCATATTCATCTGTTGTGTCATGGTTGTTTTCATTCTCCCTCCGATTCCTGTGTCGGGTACGTTTCAAAACAGTTTATCAACTGAACGCCTTTTTACCTTTGCCCATCTCCACTTTTGGGTAGTATTATTTTTAACCTGTATTTGGTTATTTATTATTATTTTTGTTATCCATCAAATCCATGAATGTACGTTTTAGCTGTCGTGTATTTCAGCACATGATCTCCCAATGTATTTCATACGTTTGAAAATGAGATGTTTTGTGGTTTATAAATAGGCGTAGATGAGAGAGAGAGAAAAAAAATCCGTAAAGGTTCCCTTCAGATGAGGACCACAGCTCTAGGGACATGACACTCTGGAAGGGCTCAATATTAAGCTCTTCACTGAAGCTGCACAGATCAGAGCAATGAGGAATATGTGAGTCATGTTTCTATGTGTGTGTGTGTGTACAGGGATTTTCAGACTTTAATGTCAAGGCCTCTTAAATATTATGAGCCCCTGGGCAAGAACCCCCTGCTAAAAAATGAATTTTCACAAGCCGCCATTTAAGTTCCTGAGAGCAGCATGCAGCTCGCATGCTTTGCAATGACTACTAGTGGTAATCCTGCGATTCTACACATTTTGCAATGAGGATGAGAGAGAATCTTGCAGTTTTAAAGCAAATTTCCTACTTTTCTACACATTTTGGCGTGGCTTATGACGCGTTCATATGCTATCTGAGCAGTTTTGGGTCCCTAAAAAAGTTTGTTTTTTGGGGGGGGGCCTGCCTCCGGAAATATTAATAATAATTTTGTTGGGGGGGTGGGGGGCCCTGGAAGTCGGGGCCCCAGGGCGCATGCCCTGCGTGCCCGTCAGTAATAAGGCCCTGACTACCACTGCTGTACAGTTTGTGCGCCTGTGAGCGAGCACTAAGCAGTGATGGAGCATGGCCCATTAGTTTGTTTTAATTGAATATTCTAATTGAGAGTTTATAATATAATTAAAAGTCAAGTGTCACTGAGTGGGTGTTCAGCAGAGTATGCTTTCACCAAAAAAATGCTGTGCGAGTACAAAAGTAACATGGCTTGAGAGGGAACTTTACTGTGCTATGGGGGACCAAGATATTAAAGTCAATGTGAAACTGTGATTGTATTCTAGACCTATTGCTTTGTCATTCATTAGTATCAGAGCTTGTAACCCAGATGTAGAAACTGGCTTTAAAATCTAGCCATTGTGGTATCATTTCTTTCTTTAATTCCTGTGATAATACAACTGTTTTCCTTTTTTGTATTTTGTTTAAATTAGCTTTTAGAAATCCGCTAATACAGAACCTTGCTCTACTAGATCAACGCTGGATGGACGAACCTCATCGAATCCAATCTAGCTCGCTTTTCCATGGAACGGCACATGCTATGAAATGACTAGAATATGTACCTGCATCTCCTTATCTTACCTCCAACCCGCTCTCTCTTTCTTCTCCCCCTCGCTCTCTCCTTTTTTGCCGGCAGGAAACATGCCCTGAACTGTCACAGAATGAAGCCCGCCCTCTTCAGCGTTCTGTGTGAGATCAAAGAGAAGACGGGTGAGTCTCCTCTTCTTTTTATTCTCAACTCTCATCCTAGTCTGCCTGAATCCCAGTTCGCTACCATTTCTACTGAAATGTGCACTCAATAGGAATTGTTTTATAACGTAACCACACATTTCTGTGAAAACAGACAATAAAATGGTATCTTAACCCCCCCACCCCACACGTTTCAAAGCATTGGATTGGCGTAAGCATGAGCTGTATTTCCATGTTGTTTGTTTCAGACATAGGCCCTATGGGTGCCTCTATTGGTTCGTTAATGGCTCCCTTGGCACCTGGTTCATTACCTATTGATACCTCAGATAACACTGTGTCTTGATCTCATTGGTTGATTTGGTAGCTGATGTTCGAAAGGAAATTAGATGGTTGTTTTTGTTATGCTGAGGTGATCTTAACCTGCTGGAACCGATCGCGCAAATGTCATCAATGTGGAGTACACTTTCCTTGTCTGGGAGCAATTTCAGTGGTTTAAAGGGCAGGGAAAGGATCTGTGACCATACTTTTGTATATATAGTGTATGTGGACACCCCTTCAAATGAGGGGATTCGGCTATTTGAGGCACGCCCATTGCTGATGGGTGTATAAAATTGAGCACACAGCCGTGCAATCTCCATAGACAAACACTGGCAGTAGAATTGCCTTACTGAAGAGCTTAGTGACTTTCAATGTGGCACTGTCATAGGATGGCACTTTTCCAACAAGTCAGTTCGTAAAATGTCTGCCCTGGTTAACTGTAAGTGCTGTTATTGAGAAGTGGAAATGTCTAGGAACAACAACTGCTCAGCCACGAAGTGGTAAGCCACACAAGCTCACAGAACGGGGCCGCCGAGTTCTGAAGCACGTAGCGCGTAAAAAATAATTTGTCTTCGGTTGCAACACTTATTAGCGAGATCCAAACTTCCTCTGGAAGCAATGTCAGCTCAAGAACTGTTCGTCGGGAGCTTCATGGATTTTCATGGCCGATCAGCCACGCACACAAGCCTAAGATCACCGTGCACAATGCCAAGCGTTGACCAGAGTGGTGTAAAGCTCACTGCCATTGGTCTCTGGAGTAGTGGAAACACGTTCTCTGGAGGGATGAATCACGTTTCACAATCTGGCAGTCTGACAGAGAAATCTGGGTTCGGCAGATGCCAGAAGAACGCTACCTGCCCCAGTGCATATTGCCAACTGTAAAGTTTGGAGGAGAAATAATGGTCTAGGGCTGTTTTTTTTTTTTTTTTTTTTCATGGTTCGGGCTAGTCCCCTTAGTTCCAGTGAAGGGAAATCTTAACGCTACAGCATACAATGACATTCTAGACGATTCTGTGCTTCCAACTTTGTGGCAACAGTTTGGGGAAGGCTCTTTCCTGTTTCAGCATGACAATGCCCCTGCGCACAAAGCGAGGTCCATATAGAAATGGTTTGTTGATAGGTGTGGAAGAACCTGACTGGCCTGCACAGAGCCCTGATCTCAACCCCATCAAACCTTTGGGATGAATTGGAACGCTGACTGCGAGCCAGGCCTAATCGCCCAACAGCAGTGCCCGACCTCACTAATGCTCTTGTGGCTGAATGGAAGCAATTCCCCGCTGCAATGTTCCAACATCTAGTAGAAAGCCATCCCAGAAGAGTGCAGGCTGTTATAGCAGCAAACGGGGGACCAACTCCATATTAATGCCCAGGATTTTGAAATGAGATGTTCACCGAGCAGGTGTCCACATACTATTGGTCATGTAGTGTAGCTTTTCCAGACCAGCCATGGCTCTCATTGAAAAGTTCTCTTTTCCTATCTTATTAGCTATTCCAGTCAGCTAGCTAGCGGGCAGCTATCTCTCTGGTATGGTTCAAAGGAGGAGGCCAGCTCAGGAGTGGATGGATGGATGGCAGATTGATGGTTGTGGTGGCTCGCGTGGGAGGAGATGGGCTGGGCTTCACAGCTACCTGCCCTCCTCCTTTCTCTCCACTCTTAACTCTCCTTTTCATGGGTTCTCCTCTCCCTGCCTTAAATTACATCCCCATCCTCCTCTGCTCTCTCCTCACTCCCTCCTCCCCTCTCCCCTTTGTCTCTCTCCCCTGTCTTCCCTCTCCTTTTGCAATACAGTTTGAAAGTGCTGCTGCACTGCCGCCTGTTGTGGTGGTCTGTCAGTAGTGCATTATTGCTCTTGCCTGATAGGACCAGAGTAAAGGGTAGGCTTGAATGGGTGGGGGATAGCCTGTTGCCCAGGCAACTAGTGGCCTTATTTACCCTAATGCCATTCACTTCGATTTTTCACTTTAAGCCTTCTAGTGGAGAGAGGCCTGAAAATGTGTGGATGGAATGGAGGCGGTGGGAGTTATAGGTTATATCACTTTGATTTGGATGTCACCTTTAGCTTTGCTGTGGTTATTACATGAAATACACTGAACAAAATATATAAATACAACAATTTCAAAGATTTTACTGTTCATATAAGGAAAACAGGGTATTTAAATAAATTCATTAGGCTCTAATCTATGGATTTCCCATGCCTGGGAATGCAGATATGCATTGGTTGGTCACAGATACCTTTAAAAAAAACGGGTAGTGGTGTGGATCAGAAAACCAGTCAGTATCTGGTGTGATCATTTGCCTCATGCAGCGTGACACATTTACTCGCATAGAGTTGATCATGCTGTTGATTGTGGCCTGTGGAATGTTGTCCCACTCCTCTTCAATGCACGAAGTTCCTGGATATTTGCGGGACCTGGAACACGCTGTCGTACACATTGATCCAGAGCATCCCAAACATGCTCAATGGGTGACATGGCTGGTGAGTATGAAGGCAATGGAAGAACTAGGACATTTTCAGCTTCCAGGAATTGTGTACAGATCTTTGCGACATGGGGCTGTGCATTATCATGCTGAAACATGAGGTGATGAATGGCATGACAGTGGGCCTCAGGATCTCGTCAATGTATCTCTGTGCATTCAAATTGCCATCAATAAAATGCAATTGTGTTCGTGGTCCGTATCTTATGCCTGTATACCATAACCCCACCGCCACCATGGGGCACTGTGTTCACAATGTTGACATCAGCCAACCGCTCACTCACACTACGCCAATCACACTGTCTGCGACCTGCCTGGTACAGTTGCAACCGGGATTCATCCCTGAAGAGCACACTTCTCTAGCGTGCCAGTGGCCCTACGAAGGTGAGCATTTGCACACTGAAGTCGGTTACGACGCAGTCAGGTCAAGACCCTGGTGGGGACGACGCACACGCAAATGAGCTTCCCTGAGACGATTTTTGACAGAAATTATTCGGTTGTGCAAACCCACAGTTTCATCAGCCGGATGTGAAGGTCGTTGGCTGGCATGGTTACACGTGGTCTGCAGTTGAGGCCATTTGGACGTAATGCCAAATTCCCTAAAACAACGTTGGAGGCGGGTTTTGGTAGAAAAAGGAACATTAAATTCTCTGGCAACAGCTCTGGTGGACATACCTGCAGTCAGCATGACAATTGCACGCTCCCTCAACTTGAGACGTCTGTGGCGTTGTGACAAAACTGCACGATTTTAGGTGGCCTTTTATTGTCCCCAGCACAGGGTGCAGCTGTGTAATCATGCTGTTTAATCAGCTTCTTGATATGCCACACCTGTCAGGTGGATGGATTATCTTCGCAAAGGAGAAATGCTCACTAGCAAGGATGTAAAGAAATATGTGCCCCAAATTGGAGAGAGATTTGCTTTTTGTGCATATTTGAAAATCTTTTATTTCAGCTCATGAAACATGGGAGCAACACTTTACATGTTGCGTTTATATTTTTGTTCAGTTTATTTGTATCCATTTACATTTACATTTAAGTCATTTAGCAGACGCTCTTATCCAGAGCGACTTACAAATTGGTGCATTCACCTTATGACATCCATGCAAAGCAGCTTGTTAAAGTGTTACAATACCTGTGGTTGTATGTAGGCCAATGCTATTGTCTATCATATTCACCACTGCTCCAGGCTGCTGGCTATTCTGTATTTAGTGCCCCTCTTCCTACCAGCTGCTTATAGGCCTACCTGCTCTGCCATTTCCCTGTTCCCTGCATCTCCACAAGACCCCCTGCAGGCTCCATGATGTGCCTCTGGAATGTCAATAGAAAGCATCCCTTCCTCCTGCTCTCTGTATCTCTCTCTCTCTCTCTCCATCTCTTACTAATTCAATTCAAAGGGCTTTATTGGCATGGGAAATATTTATACATTGCCATGGCAAGTTAAATATACAATAAACAAGGGAAATTAACAATCAGAAATGAACAGTCCACACTCAAAACAAGTTAAAATAATAGACATTTCAAATGTTACAATGTGCAAATAGTTGAAGTAGGAAAGAGAAAATCAAACCGGTTTAATGTAAGTTGTATTTACAATGGTGTTTGTTCTCCACTGGTTGCCCTTTTCTTGTGGCAACAGGTCACACATCTTGCTGCTGTGGTTGTACACAATGGTATTTCACCATATGTATGTGTATGTATGTATATACATATGTGTGTGTGTGTGTGTATGGGAGTTTATCAAGATTTGGAATTGGTTTCTCAAATTATTTCTGTTTAATCCGAGGGAAATATGTGTCTCTGGTCATACATTTGGCAGGCGGTTAGGAAGTGCAGTTGGGCTTCCACCTCATTTTGTGGCAGAGGGCACATAGGCTGTCTTCTCTTGAGAGGTCGACCTATAGACGCCTCTCGATAGCAGATGCATGCTCACTGAGTCTGTACATAGTCAAAGCTTTCCTTCATTTTGGGCCAGTTAGTGGTCAGGTATTCTGCTACTGTGTATTCTCTGTATAGGGCCTTTTGTGTTGGTGATTCTTTCCAATGTGTCCTGGGGCTCTGCACACTTGTGTACATGGATTTTATAATGACGTATGTTTCCCTGCAAACACCGCTTTCCGTCAATTTGTATAGCAGACCCTCATGCCAAATTGAGTCAATATTTTTTTTAATGTATCAACAAATCATCAGAGGACTTACATTTTTTATTTAACTAGGCCAGTCAGTTAAAAACGAATTACTATTTACAATGACGGCCAAACCCTCCCCTAACCCGGACGACGCTGGGACAATTGTGCGCTGCCATATGGGACTCCTGATCATGGCCGGTGGTGATACAGCCTGGGATCGAACCCGGGTCTGTAGTGACGCCTCTAGCACCAACGCAGTGCCTTAGACCGCTGCGCTGGGAATGGACAAGCAAAATATCCTCTATGGGATCTGTGTCTCTATACCGGGACGCTTGACCTAAATTGCTCCTAAACTGCAATATTACGTTATGGCCGTTCTCTTGCATTTCAAAGATGATGGAACTCTTTTTTTTTTTTTAAATATTTTTTATTTTTTGTGTGAAAATGCATTTTTTTTGTTTTGTTTGCGTTATCTTTTACCAGATCTAATGTGTTATTCTCATACATTAATTTCCCATTTCCACAAACTTCAAAGTGTTTCCTTTTCAAATGTTATCAAGAATATGCATATCCTTCAGGTCCTGAGCTACAGGCAGTTAGACTTGGGTATGTCATTTTAGGCTAAAATGGGTGCGATCCTTAATAAGAGGATATTTTGCGCCCATGTGTATCATCAACGCTCACCTAAAGAGCCGTTATGCCACTTGTTTAGAGAAATTGTCATTGTTTTAGGGCCGCAGTCGGGGTGGCAGGTATTCTAGTGGTTGGGCCATTAACCAAAAGGTTGCTGGATCGAATCCCTGAGCCGACAAGGTAAAAATCTGTCTTTCTGCCCCTGAACAAGGTCGTTAACCCACTGCTCGCCGGTAGGCCGTCATTGTAAATAAGAATTTGTTCTTAACTGACTTGCCTAGTTTAAATAAAGGTTAAATAAAATGTAAAAAACATTGTGGTGTTGGCGTTGCGTGTTGGTCAGTTTTAGCTCAGAAAATCCCACCCTCGTCAATCTAGCGAACCCTCGTCAATCTAGCGCACTTAGTCCTGCCTGATGGGCCTGCCGTGCTTGTAAACAAGCACCACGTGACTACTACCGGCATTTTTCACACAAAAAAATGTATGAATTGAAGAACACAGTCTAATTTAACTCCTAACGTATAGCACAAGTTGACTGCTGTTATTTACTTCAAGTAGCTACAAAAAAAGGGATAGTTTTGACAGTATTGAAAAATACTGTCAGGCTGTTCAGCCTTCAATCAGGGTAGATTGAAGGAGAGGAGACTGATTTAAAGAAGGATTTTTAAGCAGTCTAAGCACTGTCTATTTCCAAATACCCCGGTATACGGTATACCAAAGCCTAAATTACATTAAGCTGATTTCTGCTGATTCCTGTTCTTTCTTTTGCTTAGCATATTTCTTTACTGTTTTAGTGTTTCTATATAGTGACGGCGTAGGTCTCTCTCTCTCTCTGCTGCAGCCTATAGAAGGCCCCAATCAGTAGTCCTCTAGTATCTCTACTAGATTTCTGCAGTCTTTACACACAGGCATGAACACACACACACACACACACACACACACACACACACACTGAACAGCAGGGATAAAAGCAAACTCAGTGCTCTGGTCTACTCCTGCTGCTTCGGTCTTGTCCTCTCCCCCTCTTTCTCTCCCTTCGCCTCGCTCCCATTCTTGAAAGAGAAGACTTGCTCTGAACTCCGGGCTTTGATATGGTAATGTTGGGGTGGAGAGAGAGAGAGGGAGTGGGGGAGGGGAGGTGAATTCCTCTGAGTGCTGCAGTTGGGTAGATTGTTTTCATTGTTAAGGAAATGTTCTGCTCAAAATGCCAGGACCCCCCTCCTCTCCCCCTTCACCACCACAGTCTCTCGCTCTCTTTCTCGCTTCTCTTTCTGTTCTTTTTCTGTTTCTCTTTTGCGCTCCACCCCGCTCCTCTTGTCTCTCTCTATCCCTCTATTTCTTTCTCTCACGTTAAATATTACCTTCATCTGAGCTAACTTTTTTAAATTTTTTATCTTTTGTTGACGGCTCACTCTGAAACAAATTAAAAGCCATGGGAGAGGGAGAGACAGAGGAATTATGAATTGATCAAAGTTGAAGAGACAATTCCTTTGCTTCCACTCTGGGTTGACGGCCTGTTCTGTTCCTTCTTTCTCTCTTGGGCATTGGCATTAAAAATAGCTACTGGTGCAATGGGGAAAGTTTTGCCAAAAGCTACTGCTGTTACTTTTTAATCCTAGTTTGCCTGCGTGGATTCTGCTCTCCTACCTTTTTCTGCAGCTAAGTTTTCTCTCGACATGACACTGGTACACATTTCTTTCATTCCTCCATCCTCTCTCCGCACTGTTTTTCCTGGTTAATAATATGCCATTTAGCAGAGGCTTTCATCCAAAGCGACATAGTCATGCAGGCATACATTTTTACGTATGGGTCAGCTGGAATCGAACCCCCGTCCCTTGGCGTTGCAAGCACCATGCTCTACTGAATGAGCCTGCATAGCAGTCTGGCTGAACCAGTGTTAGGTTTTGAGCCAGCGTTGTAGAATGTTTTAATGACGGAACATGTAAACCTCAAGCACGTCTGTTTTAGGCCTGTTTATTGAAATAGAGGTACAAGCCAGGGTTTTGGAATCGACTTCAACCCACTTAAAAGCAACAGACATGTTGTTTTTCAGCCTCCAGATGAAGCTGTTTGCTTTTATTGGTTGTTTATTGAAAAGAAAGGCAATAAGTTGTAATTCTTTCTTGAAATTAACCTAGTTATTGTTACAATCAATAATATATGCCATTTGAGGCTGATTCTATATAAAGCGACTTAGTAATGTGTGCAAATATGTTACGTATGGGTGGCCCTGGAATTGAACCCACAATCCTTGCGTTGCAAGCGCCATGCCCTACCAACCGAACCATAAAAGACAACCCATTTAAATATTGAATGTCTCTGACCGTAGACATCCTTGACTGTTCTAGATCAGTGTTTGTTAACCTCCAGTCTGTGGACTGCAACTGTTACCTGGGACGGTGCTGCTTGAGCTAGTTCACTGGCTGATCTAGTCGGCTTTCAAAAGTTAGGCCTAGATTTATTGTAAAATGTTCTCCAAGGAGCAAAACACCTATCTTGCCATGTCAAGTACAGAAAGGGTTGAGAAACGCTTGTTTAGGGCTGTGTCTCAAATGCACCCTTTTGACCTGCCCTGGTCAAAAATAGTGCACTTGGTTTAAATAGGGTACAATTTCAGACACACACATAGCATTGGTCCTGGCTCTGCTGTAGTACCGACTAGTCATCAGCCCTGCCGTCCAGTGAATCACATGGCTAATTAAGCCCTTTTTAATTATTATTATTTTTCAAAGAGCTTCATTTGAACCTAGCTGTAAAACTTAACGAGTTGTTGGAGAAACCTCAGACTTTTAATGCATTTTTTTACGAGGTTAAGTCCTTCGGCATCTGTTGGCTGAAGAGCAGGCCGAGCCCAACGTTTGGGTAAAGGGAAATTCCTATAGGCAATGTAGAGTATACCACTTAGGACAAAAGAGAAACGCATACCATTTACAATGCGTTAGGACAACTGGGATGAAGCTGGTTGACTGAATGTAGAACAACATTATTCTCAACTTGGTTTATAAATGATAGCCTCGGTTCAGTTGTAAAGGGTAACTACTAGTGTTGCACAGTATACTGAAACTGTACTTTTTCGATACTAAACTCAGCAAAAAAAGAAACAGCCCTTTTTCAGGACCCTGTCTTTCAAAGATAATTCGTAAAAATCTAAATAACTTCACAGATCTTCATTGTAAAGGGTTTAAACACTGTTTCCCGTGCTTGTTCAATGAACCACAAACAAGTAATGAACATGCACCTGTGGAACAGTCGTTAAGACACTAACAGCTTACAGATGGAAGACAATTAAGGTCACAGTTATGGAAACTTAGGACACTAAAGAGGCCTTTCTACTGACTCTGAAAAACACAAAAAAAAAGATGACCATGGTCCCTGCTCATCTGCGTGATTGTGCCTTAGGCATGCTGCAAGGAGGCATGAGGACTGCAGATGTGGCCAGGGCAATAAATTGCAATGTCCGTACTGTGAGACGCCTAAGACATCGCTACAGGGAGACAGGATGGACAGCTGATCGTCCTCGCAGTGGCAGACCATGTGTAAAAACACCTGCACAGGATCGGTACATCCAAACATTACACCTGCGGGACAGGTACAGGATGGCAACAACTGCCCGAGTTACACCAGGAATGCACAATCCCTCCATCAGTGCTCAGACTGTCAGCAATAGGCTGAGAGAGGCTGGACTGAGGGCTTGCTGACCTGTTGTCTGGTGAGGACTTGCCTTACATCGCCGGCAACCTCGTTGCCTATGGGCACAAACCCACCGTCGCTGGACCAGACAGGACTGACAAAGTGCTCTTCGCTGTTTTGTCTCACCAGGGTGATGGTTGGATTCGTTTTATCGTCAAAGGAATGAGCGTTACACCGAGGACTGTACTCTGGAGCGGGATCGATTTGGAGGTGGATGGTCCATCATGGTCTGTGGTGGTGTGTCACAGCATCATCGGACTGAGCTTGCTGTCATTGCAGGAAATCTCAACGCTGTGCGTTACAGGGAAGACATCCTCCTCCCTCATGTAGTACCCTTCCTGCAGGCTCATCTTTGCATGACCCTCCAGTATGACAATGCCACCAGCCATACTGCTCGTTCTGTGTGTGATTTCCTGCAAGACAGGAATGTCAGTGTTCTGTCATGGCCAGCGAAAAGCCCGGATCTCAATCCCATTGAGCATGTCTGGAACCTGTTGGATCGGAAGGTGAGGGCTAGGGCCATTCCCCCCAGAAATGTCTGGGAACTTGCAGGTGCCTTGGTGGAGGGGTGGGGTAAGATCTCACAGCAAGAATAGGCAAATCTGGTGCAGTCCATGAGGAGGAGATGCACTGCATTACTTAAAGCAGCTGACTTGATTTTGACCCCCCCCCCCCCCCCCCCCCCCTTGTTCAGGGACACATTATTCCATTTCTGTTCGTCACATGTCTGTGGAACTTGTTCAGTTTGTCTCAGTTGTTGAATATTATGTTCATACAAATATTTACACACGTCAAGTTTGCTGAAAATTAACACAGTTGTCAGTGAGAGGACGTTTCTTTTTTTGTTGAGTTTAGAACATGAAAAACGGTTTGGTACTAGAATTTGTTACTTTTGGTACTTCTGTCAAATGTGTCTCACGTCATATACGGAATGAGAGGATGGAGTCTGTGTACTTTGTCTGAATCTTCTCAAGGAGGCTGTAGTAAGCTAGCCAGTGTACTTGCATTTGTGCATGCATGCGGCTGACACAGCGCAAGCCACTTTTGAGAAGCAAGCGAGAGGAGAGAGAAAATGAAGATCGCATAACTTCTTTATAACGAAAACTTCATACCTCCACGCCCGCAACTTGTTGACAAAACTGGCTCCAGACGCGAGCTATGGGAATACATTGCTTACATAGCAGATGAGAGCTAGCCCATCAAAACAGCTATGTGAAAGCTGTTACAAAGCAGTACAGGGCAAGGGAGGTTGAGGCAAAACAACTAACTATTACATATGACATTTGCATTGTAATGTTATTCTACTAGCAGCAACATTTTTAATAATGTTTGAGTGACTAACCACGTTAGTAATAAACCACAACAGCTGTGATGGAAACAGGAAGTTTCGGTACAATTTTATAAATGTCGGCATGGTGGGCTCTTTG
This sequence comes from Salvelinus fontinalis, assembly GCF_029448725.1. Classification (NCBI taxonomy): domain Eukaryota; kingdom Metazoa; phylum Chordata; class Actinopteri; order Salmoniformes; family Salmonidae; genus Salvelinus; species Salvelinus fontinalis. The sequence goes on along the minus strand of NC_074666.1, from coordinate 67,005,207 downwards.
TCTGTACAAGTAATTCTGCGAGAGGGTGGTGAAAACACCTTCATGCACCAATATTTATCTAATAACCATATCAAAATGCACTTGGAATCACGTGACATGGTGTGTGTGATCCTCCCACTATGACTTGGGAAAACATGCAGTTTATAAGGCTATAGATTAAATAAATGATGAACTTCACAGGGTGGTTTCACAGGGTGGTTTCACAGGGTGGTTTCACAGGGTGGTGAAAGTGCACGGCGTCTTTCCAATAAATATCCAGGCTCTTATTCTGGTGACATAATGTTTGACAAATAAAAACATTCTCTTATCCATAATAATCTCATGTAGACTAGCCTACCCGCACTATCTACAAGCTGTTGGCTAGAAAGCACGTGCCAAGACCGTAGTAGGCTATTTAACGCAACAGTTTTTGTAAAAAAGCTATCGGTAGAGTTGGAAATGCAATGGAAACACATTGAGAGTTTTTTTTTTTTTTTTGGTGAATGAAAACTCAAGAGAAAGTACATTTTGTGTGCACGGTCATCAAGCACTGATTTTTATCCACAACAAGTCTGTTTGGTGGAATCACCGCTGGTAAGAAAATGTGCATATTTTCTTTAAGTTGCTTTGAGAATATTCTCACATCTGTTGCCAATTGGATGGAAACCTAGTTGGTGACATGAACATACATATTCAGCATGACATTCATGTGAGCATTGTAATATGATTACAACCCAAAAGTAATGTGAAATGCACTCATAACATCAATATATTAAGACTACTTTGCGTTTGTCTGGGCTTGCTAGCAGTAGCCACTAGCCAGCCAGCAGCCCTGGCAGTTGACATGCACTCTGGAAATCGTAGTATGCTGTGTAAAATCCATTGTATTTCTATGGTGTGTGTGTGTGTGTGTGTGTGTGTGTGTGTGTGGACTATTGCAATATAGAAGCTTAAGAAATGAGCGTCAGTGTTTTTATATGTTTTGGAACTAAACTATTAATTGAATACATACAATTATTTAGCTGTAATGAATCATGTCATTTTACCTAATATTATGGCCTTAGATGAGCAAATTAACCCTGATGTGTCAAATTAACATTTTAGAACAGTTTAGATGCAATTGTACAATTATGTTGTATGCTCTGAGTCTCATGGTTCTGCAGAAGGAACATTTAAATACATTATTCTGTTATTTAATATGGTGTTTTATTTTTGAAATGTAAAATAGAATATCTTTTATTTGTTGTATTTAAGTTATCAAATCACATTTTATTTGTCACATGCGCCTACATTACAGTGAAATGCTTACTTACGAGCCCTTAACCAACAATGCAGTTTTAAGAAGAATACCCAATAAAAGCAACATAATTAAAGACCAGTAGTAAAATAACAATAGGGAGGCTATATATGGGGTACCGATACAGAGTCAATATGCGGGAGCACTGGTTAGTCGAGGTAATATGTACATGTAGGTAGTTATTAAAGTGACTGTACATAGATGATAACAGAGTAGGAGCTGTGTATAAAGGGGGGTGGGGGCAATGCAAATAGTCTGGGTAGCCATTTGATTAGGTGTTCAGGAGTCTTATGGCTTGGGAGTAGAAGCTGTTTAGAAGCCTCTTGGACCTAGACTTGGCGCTCCGGTACTGCTTGCTGTGCGGTAGCAGAGCGAAAAGTATATGAACTAGGATGGCTGGAGTCTTTGACAATTTTTAGGTCCTTCCTCTGACACCGCCTGGTATGGAGGTCCTGGATGGCAGGAAGCTTGGCCCCGGTGATGAACTGCACCGTACGCGCTACCCTCTAGTGCCTTGCGGTCGGAGGCTGAGCAGTTTCCATCAACATATTGTTCAACGTTTTCAAAAATAAAGCCCTGTGGTTAATCTGTGACTTAAGCTAATACACATTATTTTTGCCGTGGTATACTTTTGGTATTGCGTATCCTTTCGGCATTGAGACTCGTGATACTAAACCTGGTATCGAGGTCATCATTCTGGTATTGTGACAATGCTACTAACTACATAGACAAATGAGGATAACCCAGTCAGATACTTGTATACACAGCTCCTTGACTGACTCATACTCTACTGACTAAGGACATTTTTATTTTGTTTATTGCATCGAAGCATTTACATTCAAGCTGGTATATTGTCACTCACACACCCCAGATGATTTCATTCCGTTTGTCACTGTCACTCAATCTGTTTGTTCCTTCACGGAATGAAGAGAATGAAAAAGAGCGAGAGGGGTGGGGAGAGGGAAGGGAGAAGGAGCGATAGAGATTGATGAGGCATTAAGAGCAGTAGTAATTACTGTGTCCATTCCCGCACGCCAGATTGGCAGACGGCTAATATCACACAGACCCCTGGACCTGACAGACACCCAATCCACGCCCCCCTCCCCGGCCCCCAATACAAGCCCTCCGACCGGGGAGGGAAGATCAACCCCAGGCTTGGTTGTGCCTAATGGTAGGTGGGCTGACTGGCCTGTGGTGTGGTTACCAAACTCCCTTGTTGTTTTCTTCCTCCACGAATTAAAGGCTCTCGTCTCGATGCTGTTGTGATTGTTACCCAGAAATTATTTGATTTTGTGATGTAAAAATACCAGTAGGATTGTCAAAGGTTTGCCTTCCGACAGTACTTTGCACCTCTGAACAGTGTCGACAGTCACTCTCTTTTGTGTTCACACAGCAAAGACCTTGGAAGTCGTCAGCCACTCAGCTTTGTTAAAATACTCCAAACTAGAAGGTGGCAGAAGCGTTGTTTAGCAATACGTATCCGTGCGTATTGCTTATGGTATAGATTCCAAGCTATCTGCGCTAATGTTGCTGTTGTGTAGAAAGCCCTTGTTGAAACTAGCCACAGCTAGATAACTACCTAGCAAGATGATGAAGAAATCGTTTAATTCACTCTCCATAATACCATACTGTCAGTGCCAGCCCATAGCCAAATGTTTAGCTAGCTAGCTAACGTTAGCATATTCGATAGCTAGCTAGCTAGCTAACGTTAGCATATTCGATAGCTAGCACAACATAGCTAGCTAGCTAAGGACACTGCACTAACTCGGCAGCTAACACAGGCAGCTGTTACATGAAAACTAGCTATTCCATTGTGATTTAATTATGTCAATACTAGCTAGTGGTTAGCTACTTTGGAGGAAGTATTGTTTTATGTGCATTGCGTCTGTGCACTTAGCTAGCTACCATCCCATAGCACTTTGAAGTGCAGTGAGATTCTCGGTGTGTTTCATGCTTCAAAGGCCCTCTCAATGTGAAACAAGAGGCAGCCACGCCACTTGGTTTGCTATAAAGCTGAGGGATACCGCTGGAGAAATGTTGGCCTACCTACTTTCAAATTCATAGATGCAAGTGTATGAGGTCAGATCTATACTACGTGAGGAACCATGCCTGTGTTCCAGTGCTCTTAGCCAATACCCCTCAGCTTGTCTCTCTTCTCCCTCTCTCCTGTTCAGTGGGGAGCTTGTTGTAAAGGCAGCCACTGTCAGTCCTCTTAATTAAAGACATGTAAATGTGGCCTCAGCTGGATTGCATTAAAGGTGGCAGTGGCGGGCGGTTGGAGTGTCGGAGCTCCCAGTGCCCTAAACCCACTAATTAAGGATTAATTACAATTGATGAAAGGGAGCCTTCTAGCCTGGTCCCAGATATGTTGGTGCTGTCTTGCCAGACAATGAACATAGGAGTTGGCAAGATGACACAAACAGATCTGCGACCAGGCTAAAAGCTTGTAGAACTCCTCCACACCAACCGGAGTCCCAGAGAGAATGTGTTTTACACACACACCATGCCTTTTTAGAGTGCATTACTTTTGATCAGAACCACTGTTAGACATAAGTGAAAAAAGACCATCACTCACTTGGATATAATTCTTTAACTCAGCGCCTTCCATGGTGTGTGTGTGACTGTCACGGAAACTGCCCAGGATTAGGTAGTGTGTTGAGGGTTATTGGCGGTATTAAGGACCCCTTCTCCTGGTAAGCCTGTGGAGCTGCTGTGTTGTTCTCCGGAGACGGAGATTAGATTGGTGACACCTTGGATTTAGGCTTTGGATACAGCCTGTTGGTTAATCTACTCTAATCTGACAGTCTCCCACAAAGGTGTAAACACAACACTCATATAAGAATGCACATTAACAAAACTTGCTCTGCAGCAGGGATCATCAACTAGGTTCAGGGACGGGGCAATTTTTATTAAAATAAAAAATTAATTATTGAGTGGATGGTCGGAAGGCTGGAAGATAATTACAAATAATTTTTCACAAGAAGCCCAAACGGATATAATTGGACTAAAACAATTTCAAACCTTGCTTACATTTTGTATACAATCACATGTCTCGCTTATGCATGGGAGAACTTTGGAACAGATTTCTTCAATTTAAAATCAGTTGGAGCTGATTTCCTAGTGTTTCCTAGAGGTCGACCGATTTTAAGATTTTTTTAAAATAATTTTTTAACGCCGATACCGATTTATTGGAGGACCAAAAAAAGACGATACCGATTTATCGGCCAATTTTTGTATATATATATTTGTAATAATGACAATTACAACAATACTGAATGAAGACTTTTATTTTAACTTAATATAATACATAAATAAAATCAATTTAGTCTCAAATAAATAATAAATAATGAAACATGTTCAATTTGGTTGAAATAATGCAAAAACACAGTGTTGGAGAAGAAAGTAAAAGTGCAATATGTGCCATGTAAAAAAAGCTAACGTTTAAGTTCCTTGCTCAGAACACGAAAACATATGAAACAAAGCTGCTGGTTCCTTTTAACATGAGTCTTCAATATTCCCAGTTAAGAAGTTTTAGGTTGTAGTTATTATAGGACTATTTCTTTCTCTACCATTTCTATTTCATATACCTTTGACTACTGGATGTTCTTATAGGCACTATAGTATTGCCAGCCTAATCTCGGGAGTTAATAGGTTTGAAGTCATAAACAGCGCTGTGCTTCAAGCATTGCTGAGAGCTGCTGGCAAACGCAGGAAAGTGCTTGTTTGAATGAATGCTTACGAGCCTGCTGCTGCCTACCACCGCTCAGTCAGACTGCTCTCTCAAATCATTAGACTTAATTATAATATTAAACACACAGAAATATGAGCCGTAGGTCATTAAAATGGTTGAATCCGGAAACTATCATTTCGGGGGGGGGGGGGGGGGGTTTATTCTTTCAGTGAAATACGGAACCCTTCCGCATTATATCTAACGGGTGGCAACCCTAAGTCTAAATATTGCTGTTACATTGCACAACCTTCAATGTTATGTCATAATTGTGTAAAATTCTGGCAGATTGATTACGGTCTTTGTTAGGAAGAAATGGTCTTCACACAGTTCGCAACGGGCCAGGCGGCCCAAACTGCTGCATATACCCCGACTCTGCTGGCATTGAACGCAAGAGTAGTGACACAATTTCCCTAGTAAATGTTGCCTGCTAAACATGAATTTATTTTAACTAAATATGCAGGTTTAAAGAAATATACTTGTGTATTGTTTTTAATGAAGGTATTGATGTTCATGGTTAGGTACATTGGTGCAACGATTGTGCTTTTTTCACAAATGCGCTTTTGTTAAATCATCACCCGTTTGGCAAAGTAGGCTGTGATTCGATGATAAATTAACAGGCACCGCATTGATAATATGCAACGCAGGACAAGCTAGTTAAACTAGTAATATCATCAACCATGTGTAGTTAACTAGTGATTTATGTTAAGATTGATTTGTTTAATGCTAGCTAGCAACTTACCTTGGCTCCTTGCTGCACTCGCGTAACAGGTAGTCAGCCTGCCACGCAGTCTCCTCGTAGATTACAATGTAATCGGCCATAATGGCGTCCAAAAATGCAGATTTTACCGATTATGAAAACTTGACCTCTAGTTTTTAGTCTTCTGTCCAACAATGAAAATTCATCAATTTTTTTCTCAGACAACTTGGAGGGCCAAATAAAACCACTTGGAACCCTGCTCTACAGGCTGTAGAGTTTGTTTCAAGCAGGCTATGTTTGTGAGTAGCTTAACTAATTAGAGAGTACATTGTAGTACCTACTTACCAGTACCCTAGATTTGTGCTATAATACTTTTTAGTATAACTGCTGAATCTGTGTGTTTGATTAGAGTTAGTGCTAGTGTAATCAGACAGACACAGACAACCAACATGCGGGGATAGCTTCTCCAGCTCTCCACGGTAACATCTGACTCTGTCATGGTGCTCGTTGGTTCGTTATAAATGGCCACTGCTCCTCTGATCTACTGCTTAATTGCCACCTCATTTGCATATCAGTGGAAATGAACAACCTCTCAAATGAGCGTTCATTTTTCAAAGTCTTTAGGAGCTCCTTCAGAGGCCACTCTTAACGAGCACGGGAAAGCAGGCAGCTGGGCTGATGAGAGGGAAGACAGGGAGCCTATATGTACATATCACCTCGACTAACCTGTACCCCCCCGCACCCCTTTTATATAGCCTTGTTTTAGGAACTTTTATATTTTTTTCAATACATTTTTGCAGATATTTTTACTAAACCAACAACGCAGTTTAAAACATTATTATTATTATTTTTTTATGAAGGGACTAAGTAAGCATTTCATGGTGAGGTCTACACCTGGTGCATGTGACATAACATTTGATTTGAGAGGGAGAAGGATGGAGGGGGAAAGGGAGAGGTGTTGTACGGTATACTGAAACGTCATACTTTTTTGATACTAGAACATGAAAAACGGTTCGATACTAGAATTTGTTACTTTCGGTACTTCAGTCAAATGTGCCTCAGGTTGTATACTGATTGAGAGGATCAAGTCTGTCTCCTTATAGCACGAGTGCACCATTCCTGCCTCTTGTCTGCTCCACTTACTCATTCGCTAGAGCACTGGGAGTCTGGACTGCATCATGTTAGCTCCCCACTCATGCTGCACAGAAGTTAAAAGACTTGAATAATGCAACACAGCACGTAGAAATGTTTTAACTGTTCATTACTGTTCGCAAAACAATGTCCATACAGGCTAGAACACTTTCCAATGCAAGAAGATACCGGTAGCTTCCAGCTTTGTAGGCTAGCTTTCCTTGCTAGCTTACTGTGGAAGCTAACATCAATTCACTACCCTAGTACTTTGTTTGTGATAATATACAAGCATAACGCAAAATATGATGATTGTCTCCAAAAAACGTTTAACTTAATCGTCTCCCCATGTCCAAAGAAACTTTCCCCCTTCGCCTGTCGCCATATCTCTTTCTCACGACCTCAACGGACTGTGTGGGCGTGTGCCTCGTCATGAATGACATCATTACTGGGTTTAAAGAGACCGTGCAAACGTTTTATAAAAGAAGAGATTATGCAAATGTTGTTGATCAGTACAATAAAATAAGTCCCAAATGGAAGGGAAACCGATTGTTTCATCTATAGTCACATGAAATCAATGAAAACAAGCTCAATAACTCAATGCTATTGAATATGCATACACCTGTATTGTGAATAGGCCTCCTAGGCTACATCTTGATTTACCCAGTATATCGAATAGAGATTTACTATTCAAGTCAATTGTTACTGTGCACATTTGTGGCCTGCTGGAGGTCATTTTGCAGGGCTCTGGCAGTGCCCCTCCTTGCACAAAGGCGGAGGTAGCGGTCCCGCTGCTGGGTTGTTGCCCTCCTACGGCCTCCTCCACGTCTCCTGATGTACTGGCCTGTCTCCTGGTAGCGCCTCTATGCTCTGGACACTACGCTGACAGACACAGCAAACCTTCTTGCCACAGCTTGCATTGATGTGCCATCCTGGATGAGCTGCACTACCTGAGCCACTTGTGTGGGTTGTAGACTCCGTCTCATGCTACCACTAGAGTGAAAGCACCGCCAGCATTCAAAGTGACCAAAACATCAGCCAGGAAGCATAGGAACTGAGAAGTGGTCTGTGGTCACCACCTGCAGAACCAGTTCTTTATTGGGGGGTGTCTTGATAATTGCCTATAATTTCCACCTTTTGTCTATTCCATTTGCACAACAGCATGTGAAATTTATTGTCAATCAGTGTTGCTTCCTAAGTGGACAGTTTGATTTCACAGAAGTGTGATTGACTTGGAGTTACATTGTGTTGTTTAATTGCTAATGCTTGTGCATTGCTACGAACTGCTGGCAAACGCAGGAAAGTTTGTTTGAATGAATGCTTACGAGCCTGCTGCTGCCTACCACTGCTCAGTCAGACTGCTCTATCAAATCATAGACTTAATTATAACATCACATTTAATGTAATGAGATTGAACTCAAAAGATGCCCAATGGTTGAACAGAGCAGTAGAAGAGTTTCTGTCTGCGTCAACTGCAATTCTGTGATTTTTGGCTAATAATCTTTTTCTTTTTACGTGGTATTTTGATACTAAACCTGGTATCAGTCAAAATTCTGGTGTCATGACAACACTAGGAGAGCGAGTGAAGGAGGGATAGAGGGACTACGGCCACTTTTAAGGGATACATCTACCTAATCTCTTTTGGAGAGCTCCCGAGTGGCGCAGCGGTCTAAGGTACTGAATCTCCAGTGCTGGAGTCGTCACTACAGACCCTGGTTCGTTTTCAGGCTGTATCACAACCGGCCGTGATTGGGAGTCGCATAGGGCGGCAAAAAATTGGCCCAGCGTTGTCCTGGTTCTAGTTGGCCGGGGTAGGCCGTCATTGTAAATAAGAATTTGTCCTTAACTGACTAACCTAGTTAAATAAAGGAAAAAATGTAAAATACCCTGCTGCCTCGCACTCCTCCTCTCTTCATCTCATGCCTGCTGCTCTTCTAGTGGATGCTTATTATGGAGAATGTGTTGGATGGTATAGGCTCATATAGAGCACCTGAGAACAGGAGGTGTGTGTTGAGCCTCTAGTTAACAAAGGGTTAATTTCATGCTTAATGGTATTCGCTGTGTTTGCCCAGGGTGGGACATCTCCCATTCACACCCCTCATCACACGGTGTTGACACTGACCACTCACCACTCCCTCCCTCGCTCAGGAAGGAAGCACACTGACCATTTGTGTGACCGCTTGTTTGTTTTTGTGTGTTTGTGTGTGTGCCACAGGGCTTCAGTTTAGAGGACCAACACATCCACAGACGCTGCTTAAAGCAGGACCTGACACATCCACAGTTTACTACTGACCCTCTCCAAAAAGTACCACTCGATAGACTAAAACGTTTTGTTTCGAGATTGTTAGCCTGTTGAGCTAAAGCCTTGGAAGTCTTCAGGTCTCAGGCAAGATAAGTCTTTATCAGGCCTCCCGAGTGGCGCAGCGGTCTAAGGCACTGCATCTCAGTGCTAGAGGTGTCACTAGGCTGTGATTGGTGAGTACCATAGGGCGGCGCACAACTGGCCCAGTGTTAGGGTTTGGCCGGGGTAGGCAGTCGTTGTAAATAAGTATTTATTCTTAAGTTACTTGCCTAGTTAAATAAATATAAACAGAGTGGTTCCCGACCTCTGTTACACCAGGGATATATTATTTGTACTAGAGGTTAGGAGGGAAAATGGAAGAGGATACCCCTGGATTAGGACTAGTACTCCAGACAGCACTCAGACGACACCAGCTGTAGCATGGGGATCCTAATTCAACTTGTGGGTTCAGTAACAGTCTTCAATTTCCTCCCGGGGTCCAGAGTCACTTTACGCTCTTCCTTTCTGATGCCACTAGGTTGCTTTCATCATCAAATTTTCGATTTACAGAGTACTTTATTTCTATAGTACCTTATAGAAGTCTATGGGTGTCATAGACCTAGGTTGAAAATGTGTGATATTTTGCTTTTATATGTGATATTTTTTTATCATATTCTCAACCTAGTCATCGACTGGGAACTTTGCTCATAGTGAATTTATTTCAAAGGGTTTATTGCACATCCTCCTCTTCTCTGTGAAGACCAGTTTTTTTTTTTCTCTCTCTCATTTGGGCCAGTGACTTTTACTTGGTACTGATGGCGAATTCGCCAGAATGTCAAGCCTTGACTCGTATGTAGTTCCTTCTTTTGTGGAGGTTGTGTAGCTTGGAACCTCCTTCCTGTTGGACCATTTGTTTTCTTCTGGATCCAGTTACGGTATAGTAGCAGGAGCATTTCTGAAGCGTTCTTATTCTGCTGTTCCCTCTTGCCTTTTTCCCCTCATCTTCTTCCTCTGCCTCTCTCTGCTTTTATGTCCTCCTGTGACTCCCTTGTTTTTCCAATTCTCCTTGGTTCTCCTTCTAGGCTGCCCTCTATCCTTACTTTTTCTCTCCCCCCCTTCTCTTTCTCTCTCTCTCCCCGGTTCGCTCCCTCAGTGGAAGGCTGAGAATACCCAAGGGAGCTGAGGCAATTAAAATGCTAATCCTGTCTGTCTACAGGGAGAGGAGGAGGAGGAGGAGATGGAGGGAGGAGAGGAGGAGGAGAGGTGGGGGCTGACAGCATGAGGGATTGCAGCTCACATGGAGAACTCAACTGAAATGGAGAGCGAGAGGCGCTGGAGTGAGGGGGGTGCCGAGAAAGGGGGATGCAGGGGAGGGTGTGGGGTGGGAGTGAAAAGGGGATGCAGGACAGAGCGAGAGAAGAGAGAAGACAGATGTGGGATAAAAAGTGTGTCTGCCATGAGCTGAGGGATGGAAGGCCTGAAATGTGTTTGGGGTACATGCATCTCCCCCTAATGTACTGAATACACTGCTGCTCTATTAGGGGTAGCCTTCAACGTCACCCTGCCACACAAGTAGGCCGAGAGCAGGGCTTCTCAACTCTGACCCTACGAGGTCCGGAGCCTGCTGCTTTTCTGTTCTACCTGATCATTAATTACCCACCTGGTTTCCCTGGTCTAAATCACTCCCTGATTAGAGGGGAACAATGGAGAAGAAACAAAATGCAGTGGAACTGGCTTTGAGGTCCAGAGTTGAGTTTGAGGGGCCTAGAGTGTGTACCTACCTACCTGCGCTACCTACTAGGCCTACTACGCACAATTGCGTTTTAGCCTGTGTGCATAGCAATATTGGCTGTGAGGCAGGAATGAGCTTCAGGATTATGTATGCAGTGGAAACCCCAGCTGGAGAGCCTGAATATTTCATAGTATGGCTGTAGCTCTTCTCCTCTCGTCTCGCTGCCTGTCTCAATGCCACACAACCTAGGGTGCCTTTTTTACTATATAATTGTATTGTGGCTGCGAACACCAGCTCCTTATTGCTTTATTGGAAAATGCATTACGACTACTGAGTGCGTAGGCCCTAATAGATGTGTGCGATTGTCAGAATTCACAGCTTAATAATTGGAGTAATTAGGAGAATCTGAGGTCATTAGGGGCTACAGCTGGGGGCTATAATAATGAGAACTGGGGGGGGGGGGGGGGTTGGAGGGTGTGTGTAAGCAGAGAGGTGGGGCAGGATGGAGGGGAAAGACCCGGAGAGGCATTGTTGACCTCTTGTGCTGCCGGTCAGTTGGCTACTCCTTCAATGACCACTGCATCCATGTATAACACTAACTGACCAAAAGCACTTTTTTTTGAAGAAGTGCGTTTTGCCTGGAGTGCTAGATGGGTGGGGTTTGTACCTTTGGGACTATTCCATTGACGTTGTTGGTCTAGACGAGCGCAGCTAAACATTTGGTAGGTAACAAATACTATTTCATGTTTTTTGAGCCGATGTCTGAATATTCTGGGCCTCCGGTGTATTGCACTGTCTGCTGCCTCTGCTGGATCGGGAAATGGTTTGTCTGGGACGGGACAGCTCAGACTGACTTCTACACACACGCACGAACACACACAGTCTGGAAGCTACAGACTTACTGGAGAGCACACACACACAAGATAAGCTAATCCTCTAACACTTAAAACACAATCTACTCACAAGCACACACAACTCTTGGAAACTTAGCAAGTAGGTGCATAGTTTGCATGCACATCGTAAAAGCACTTTCTCTCTACCTAGCCTATAAGTACCAAAGTGTAGCTTTGTGAGTGGAGAGGGGGAGAGAGAGCGATGGGCCAATCGGGGTCATTAGTTCAGTCGGCTGGGTCTGCTGCATTCCTGAGCCGTGAGCGGGGATGAGAGGGGGAGCAACAGTGAAGGAATGTGTCTCGGAGAGAACAGAGAGAGGAGCTAGATGGAGAAAACAACGGAGGGAACAAGAAAAAGAGAACAACAGCAGGGGAGAAAAGTTTATAGAAAAAGAGGGAAAGTTGAGAGAAGAGAGGGAGACCATTGGGGAGGGGGAGTGGGCAGAATTGTTAGGATGCACTTTAAAGTAGTACACTAACCGAAAGGATACTGACTTTATTGTGGAAACATCGTTTTATCTCAAGTGTAACTGCACATTAAAGCCCCAATCCAGAGTTGGTGTTCCAGTCCAACAGCAGGCCCTGCCACTTGGTTGTGTATACTTTTCAAGAATCAATGGATAGGCCTATATCATTTACCATTGAACTGCAGGAAATATCCCAAATGATGTATTTACTCTTCTGAAGAACTCTCTCTCATGGCTGTGTTAACCCAGAGAGAACAAAGCCGGTAGAAATATAATTATTTCCTGTCATTCCTCTGTTCCAGAACTGTAAACTGTATAGAACAGCTGCTAGTTATGGCTTTAACAAAAATACTTTATTTATCCATGCAAGAGGGAAATGTATCCTTCTGTACCCAACCCCTTGGACATACACACACATTATATACTGAACAAAAATATAAACGCAACAATTTTGACGATTTTACAGTTCATAAAAGGAAATCAGTCAATTGAAATAAATTCATTAGGCCATAGTCTATCGATTTCACATGAATGGGCAGGGGTGCAGGCCTGGGAGGGCATAGGCCCACCCACTGGGGAGCCAGGCTCAGCCAGTCCAATTCGTTTTTTTCCCCCAGAAAAGGGCTTTATTACAGACCGAAATACTCCTCAGTTTCATCAGCTGGTCTCTGATGATCCTGTAGGTGAAGAAGCCCGGATGTGAAGGTCTTGGGCTGGTGTGGTTACACGTTGTGAGGCCGGTTGGGCGTACTTTCCAATTCTCTAAAACAACGTTGGAGGTGGCTTATGGTAGAGAAATTAACATTAAATTATCTGGCAACAGCTCTGGTGGACTTTCCTGTAGTCAGCATGCCAATTGCACGCACCCTCAACTTGAGACATCTGTGGTGTTGTGTGACAAAACCGCACATTAAGTGGCCTTTTATTGCCCCCGGCACAAGGTGCACCTGTGTGATGATCGTGCTCTTTAATCAGCTTCTTGATATGCCACACCTGTCAGGTGGATGGATTTTCTTGACAAAGGAGAAATGCTCACTAACAGGGATGTAAAGAAATTTGTGCACAAAATTGGAGAGAAATAAGCATTTTGTGCAATCTTTTATTTCTGCTCATGAACATGGGACCAACACTTTACATGTTGCGTTTCATATTTTTGTTCAGTATATATTCCTGTACTGTGAACAGCAGAATAGTAAGTTGGATAGAACAGGCTCTGAGAGAGTTAATGGTCTTGGCTTTAATACAGGAATGCTACAGTCCTCGTATACCCCTTTCACTCTACAGAGCCAAACCAAGCCAAGATGTACAGTGCTAGCTTGGTTAGGGTGCAGGACAAGGTACAGTACGGCATGATAGTGTTAAAACAAAGGCTGTGAGTCAGTGTCTTTGTGTATAGGAGTCTGCATTGAGACCAATGTGCGTGTCTGTTTGCACCTGTGTGTGTTGCGTCTGAGTGTGTACTGTGTGCCTCCGTGTGTGGTTGTCTATCTGTAAGAGGGAGAGATGAGTGTGTGGCTGGGGGCTGACAGAGGTCCTGGGTTTAATACAGTGGAATAGCAGAGCGGCTGAAAGCTGTACTTATGGCCAGCCGAGCTTGCAGTGACAGCACATGCACTCCCATTACTCTGCCCATGCCTCATGTTGCTGCTGCCTGCCTCTCTCTGCTCTGTACTGGCAGCCTGACACTGACTGAGGCGCCACACTGCCACCTGGTGTTAGAATAGGGTACTGCTAATTTAGAATTCACTGAAGAATTTGTGTGTCCCAAATGGAACCCAAACCCCTTTTAACGTGCACTACTTTTAGGATGCCATTAGGGACTCATAGCCAAGTGACTCGGGAGAGTGAGTCGACAGGGTTGTTTTGACAGCTCGGGCACTTCTCCTTGAGGTTTTAGTATTGATGAAGTGTCCTACTGTCCTCCCTTCCCTTGCATCCGCTGGAACCCGGAATAATCATCCTCTCCGGTAGAGAAAGTACAGTTTTGCCTATTTGGAGGCTTTTTCCAGTACATTAAAATTCAAAACTAAGGCCCCAGTCCAGAAACTACCCCTAGCTGAGGCACTTCTTAAGATCTGAAAGAAATTGGATAGGAGAAGCCTTTAGCCTAAGCAGTATGACAAACATCCTACCTGTCCTATCTGAGAGTGTTATTACCATATTGCCTATACCTATCCAACTTCTTCAGATCTACCTCAAGTGCCTAGAGTCGGATAAGGGGTGGAATCTAAATGACTCCGACGTTGCAATTGAGACACGGTGTTCCCTTATCCTTAATGCCTGATTGACCTATTGAATTTCTCTCTCTTTGCCTCTTCAGTGCTGAGTATCCGAGGCATTCAGGATGAGGACCCCCCAGACCCCCAGATTATGCGTCTGGACAACATGCTACTGGCCGAGGGCGTGTCTGGCCCGGAGAAGGGCGGGGGCTCGGCTGCAGCGGCGGCGGCTGCAGCAGCAGCAGGAGGGTCGCCCGGCGCCGACGGAGGCGTCGAACACTCAGACTACAGAGCCAAGCTGGCCCAGATCAGACAGATCTACCACTCTGAGCTGGAGAAATATGAACAGGTAGGAGAGAGGGAGACACATTTACACAGATTTACCAATCTAAGCTGGAGAAAAACAGCACACGCGTATTTCTCTCTCACCTTCAAAGATGAGTGTTTTCGTGGGAATTTGTTATTTTGTGTAACTGGACTGAATTTAAGTAAAAAGAAAATGTTGATAGTCTCATTTCTCCCTCCTTCTCATCCTCCTCCTCTGCCCCCTACACCCCAGGCATGCAGTGAGTTCACCAACCACGTGATGAACCTGCTGAGGGAGCAGAGTCGCACGCGGCCCATCTCTCCCAAGGAGATCGAGCGCATGGTGGCCATCATCCACCGCAAGTTCAGCTCCATCCAGATGCAGCTCAAACAGAGCACCTGCGAGGCCGTCATGATCCTACGCTCCAGATTCCTCGACGCCAGGTCTGTCTGTGCTTCTCAAGAGTTTTGCTGTAATTTAATTTGTTACCTGCAGGGCTTTTTTTTTTTTTTTTTAATTCAGAGATGAATATTGTCTGACTGACTTTGTGTGTGTGTCTCGTATCAATGTCTCTGTCAGGCGTAAGAGGCGTAACTTCAACAAGCAGGCTACAGAGGTTCTGAACGAGTACTTCTACTCCCACCTGTCCAATCCCTACCCCAGTGAGGAGGCTAAAGAAGAGCTGGCCAAGAAGTGTGCCATCACCGTCTCCCAGGTACTGCACCACCATACCGCACCATACACTTCTGCTGCCAGTGGACTTACCAGTACTGAAACCAGCTTTTTCCCTTCTAATGTATAGGTAGGGGGTCTGTTCCCCTGCCTAAAATAATTTGTCTTTATTTGGTTTCAATTGAAAGTGTCAGGTGACTGAAAATGTACTGAAACAGGGATGGACTACCTGACATTTTCCAGTACGAAACGCTTGTTTTCGTTTTCCGTTGGGAAACATTTTGCTACGGCGTGCACTGATGAATACAACCTTGGAAAGACATCTAGGGGATACGCTGACTAATACACTGGTGTCTGTCCGTCTCCCCCTCAGGTTTCTAATTGGTTCGGCAACAAGAGAATACGGTACAAGAAGAACATTGGTAAGTTCCAGGAGGAAGCGAACCTCTACGCAGTTAAAACAGCGGTGGATGCTGCCAGCGTGTCGGCGCAGGCTAGCCAGGCTAACTCTCCGGCGACGCCCAACTCAGGTACCGTGTGCCCCTACCAACCACCCCTGACCCCCACCCCTCCATCCATCTCAATCACCCTGCCTCCCAACACCAATCAGCTGAGGTCCATGCTATTACACACACATTGTAGTTCATACACACTGGTAGAAGTGTAGAACCACATACACAGAATGAGGACAATGTCTGCATTGCTGTCTGTCCTGTCTGCATTGCTGTCTGGCTGCGTGCCTGCCTGCCTGGCTGGCTGTCTGCCTGGCTGTCTGTCTGCCTCTGTCTGTTGTCTGGCTCTCCATGTGACTTTTCTTCTGTTCCTCTGCTTGTTTGGTGTCTGATGCATTGCTGTGATGTTATTGCGCTCACAGATGTTCTATAGTGGAGTTTTTTTTAAGACCAAATCGATAATCTCCTCGTTAAAAGTTGCTTTAATGTTGTAGAAAGTGGTCATTTTCAGGGATAAATGTAGCTTGACTTAGCAGTGTCTTAGATGCTGGGCTATTGCCCTAAGCAATATCTCTTAGTAGGAAATGACCATCTTCCCCCATCGGATTATAAATCCAATTCACTAACAAATGTATTTTTTTCTTTCTGAATGTCTGTTTCTGTTCAATTTCACCACTTCCTCTTTCGATGTCATCATTTTAACCTGATATATTTCTTATTTATTTATCCTACTACTACTGCAAACTCCCACAGTCCCCTACCTCCCATTCGGCTCTGTCTTTATGTAGCAGCCAGAACACCTTTACATTAGTGTACAATACACACACACACACACACACACACACACACACACACACACACACACACACACACACACACACACACACTACCGTTCAAAAGTTTGGGGTCACTTAGAAATGTCCTTGTTTTTGAAAGAAAAGCACATTTTTGGGGGGACCATTTTATAATAACATCAAATACAGCGTAGACATTTTAATGTTGTAAATGACTATTGTAGCCGGAAACTGCTTAAAAAAAAAAAAAAAATGCAATATCCACATAGGCGTACAGAGGCCCATTATCAGCTACCATCACTCCTGTGTTCCAATGGCACGTTGTTAGCTAATCCAAGTTGATCATTTTAAAAGGCTAATTGATCATTAGAAAACCCTTTTGCAATTATGTTAGCACAGCTGAAAACTGTTGCCCTGATTTAAAGAAGCAATAAAACAAGCATTTTTTTTTTAGACTAGTTGAGTATCTGGAGCATCAGCATATTTCGGTTTGATTACAGGCTCAAAATAGCCAGAAACAAAGTACTTTCTTCTGAAACTCGTCAGTCTATTGTTCTCAGAAATGAAGGCTATTCTGTGCAAGAAACTGAAGATCTGCCACTACTCCCTTCACAGAACAGCGCAAACTGGCTCTAACCAGAATAGAAAGAGGAGTGGGAGGCCCCGGTGCACAACTGAGCAAGAGGACAAGTACATTAGAGTGTAGTTTGAGAAACAGATGCCTCACAAGTCCTCAACTGGCAGCTTCATTAAATAGTACCCGCAAAACACCAGTCTCAACGTCAACAGTGAAGAGGCGACTCTGGGACGCTGGCCCTCTAGGCAGAGTTCCTCTGTCCAGTGTCTGTGTTCTTTTGCCCATCTTAATATATATATATTTTTTGGCAAGTCTGAGATATTGCTTTTTCTTTGCAACTCTGCCTAGAAGGCCAGCATCCCGGCATCACCTCTTCAATGTTGATGTTGAGACTTGTGTTTACATTGGCGCCATGTTCTGAAATGCCTCCAAAATATCTGGAGAAATTGCAGAGAGCCACATCTAATAACAGAAATACTCATCATACACTTTGATGAAAGATGCATGATTTACATAGAATTAAAGATAGACTTGTTCTTAATGCAACCGCTGTGTCAGATTTCAAAAAAACTTTATGGAAAAAGCACACCGTGCAATAATCTGAGACGGCGCTCAGATATAAACATCTCCACCATGTTGGAGTCAACAGAAATACGAAATTACATCATAAATATTCCCTTACCTTTGATCTTCATCAGAATGCACTCCCAGGAATCCTAGTTCCACAATAAATCGTTGTTTTGTTCGATAATGTCCATTACTTATGTCCAAGTAGCTACTTTTGCTAGCATGTTTAGTACACATGTCCAAACGCTGGTGCAGATCCAGGCGAACGTCGGACGAAAACTTCAAAAAGTTATATTACAGGTCGAATAAACGTGTCAAACTAAGTAGAGAATCAATCTTCAGGATGTTATCATAAATATTAAATAACGTTCCAACCGGAGAATTCCTTTGTGTCTACAGAAGTATTGGAATGCAAGGCGATATCATTTGGAATGCGCGTGACCAAGAACTGGCACTCTGCCAGACCACTGACTGAAACACCTCCCATTCGGCCCCACATCACAGTAGAGGCTTCATTCAATGTTCTACAGACTGTTTACATCTAGTGGAAGGCGTAGGAAGTGCCAAGATCCATATCTTACTGGGATTTGAATAGGCGATGAGTTAAATCAACCAGCCTCAGAATTCTCACTTCCTGTTTGGATTTTTTTCTCAGGTTTTTGCCTGCCATATGAGTTCTGTTATACTCACAGACATCGTTCAAACAGTTTTTTAGTGTTTTATATCCAATAGTAATAATAATATGCATATATTAGCATCTGGGACAGTGTAGGAGGCAGTTCACTCTGGGCACGCTATTCATCATAGTGAAAATCCTGCCCCCTATCACAAAAGTTAATCAGGGCAACCGTTTTCAGCTGTGTTAACATAATTGCAAAAGGGTTTTCTAATGATCAATTAGCCTTTTAAAATGATCAACTTGGATTAGCTAACACAACGTGTCATTGGAACACAGGAGTGATGGTTGCTGATAATGGGCCTATGTAGATATTCCAGTGGTGGGCTGTCAGGGCCAGCAAGGCCTTCTCTGCTGGCCTAAACATCAGAATATATATATATTTTTAAAAATTTTCCCACAAATGTATTAAATTATTCCCCAGAGTAAGAGTTATACTCTTCATTTCATAGCTTTCCTCTTGGTTGCACTGCTTCCAGCCCCAGGTTGAGATTGAGGGCTGGTCTTTATGTCTTTATGTCTTTATCCAATCATATTCAGCCATCATGTGTTGCCAGGGGTCTAAAATCTGCCCTCAGGCCTTCAGAATCAACAGTGCGGGCGCTTGTAGCTTAAAGTGAATGGAAATGAAAATTTAGTGTCAACCAATTAGCTTTAGAGTTGGCTATTGTACGCCTGCTGGCTGGCTCCAGTGTTACACAGGAGCCAGCTAGCAGGCGTAGTGCGTGCACGTCTTTTGATTGGATTACCAATATTGAGAGGCAGGTCCTATGGGCAGGTCTATGCAGAACCTCAGAACTAGGAAACTGAATTTGATAAACAAATTAATTTGCGTACTACTAAGCTGTTTTTTCAACCCACAATGGCGGAAGGAGGAGAAGATATCGATTTGGTCGAGGATATAATTATAACGCCATTCTCAAGACAAACCTTTCTTGAAAAGTTCGACATTGTAAGGAGAGGTCGCCCGACGCTACAAAGCCTGTCACAGGCGGGAAAGGGGTTCGTTCGCCACTTTCAAAGTTCCAACTACGAGCGCTATCAATGGCTCACAGGCTCCGAGAACCACTGCAAACTGTATTGCTGGGAATGCCTATTATTTACAAGTGATCGATTTGGTGTTTGGAGCCACACTGGCTTTGCAAACTTGAGTTGTCTAACCAAGGCAGCAACGAGACACCAAAGTATGGCTGGGCACTTACAAGCAATGGTGCTTTTGAAAACTTTTGGGGACACCCGAGTGGATCTACAGCTCAACGAACAAGCACGCAGGGCAACGGAGCTGCACAATGAAAAATAGGGAAATATTGAAAAGACTCATTGACTGTGTCATGTTTTTGGATAAACACTGTTTACCCAAAAATGTCAATTTTTGTCAATTTCAAGGTGACGCAACGCCTGGTTATACTGCGTTTCTGTCTAAATGTATAGTGTCTAGAGCCATGGCATCATAATGATGGTATGAGAGATGGATTAATTCAGGGTGGGACTGTGTAGGATCTCACTGAAGGCCCAGGCCCCAGGCCCACGGCACGCCACTGAGATATTCCATAAAAAAATCTGCTGTTTCCAGCTACAATAGTCATTTACAACATTAACAATGTCAACACTGTATTTCTGATCAATTTGATATTTTAATGGACAAAAAATGTGCTTTTCTTTCAAAAACAAGTACATTTCAAAGTGATCCCAAACTTTTGAACAGTAGTCTGTGTGTTTACACACACACACGTATGTACCAGCTACCCCTATTTGCTCAGGAAGCAGACAGGAGCAGGTAGGTGATGTACCATTGTCATTGTGAGCCATACTGTAAGTCTGCTTCATAGAAATCTATTATATTATTATCTGGATTCTATTTCCATGGTCTGCTTCTCCTGCAGTAAGATTACACCTCGCTGGTGGACTGTCAAGTATCAGCACTAGGACTCAAGACTTAACAACTATAATTGTCTGAATTTCACTTTGTCGCCCACTTGTTAGTGTGACAAACGGACCACCGTTATTCATGTAATAAGACATTTGTGTTGTCTTGATTTTGGTCCGTTTCTAACAAGAAAGTTGCATTTGGCCCTATAGTTTGGCTATTTCATATTCTCCTGCACTAGCCTCATACTTCATTCACAACAACGTGAGGAAGGTGGAAATTGAGGATCTAGCTGTACAATGTATTGGATCGTCTTGGCACCCAGAAGGCTGTGTCACGAGCGACTAAATCATTGCTCACCTGATTCTAAACACTCTGACTGGTCCACGATCCTCATGTTTTCAACACTAACCAATGGGTTGTGAGCACGGGTATGACGGTCTCTTTTCAAAAGCCAGTGTACTTTTAACTTCCTGGTTGAACTGTGATCTCTGACCCCGGCACACTGCGGTGCCTGATTGGCTGACACAGCGTGTGTTGCCTGCAGGGTCATACAGCTTGTCTCATGCAGGCGACGCTGCTGCTGCCTACCTCGGCCTGCACCCCTCGAACCTCAACGGGGATGGGGAGGCCGTCCTCAACATCGCCCCCTCTCTGCAGCCCCAGGTAGGCACTGAGGACCTCTAGGAAAGCCTGCCTCAATGCTCCAACCCCCTCCAATCCAGTCAATATATGTTTGCAAAATTCCTGTAACGTTCACAAAATGTCCTGGTTTTCACAATCCTGTTTGGAGGATTTCTGGAATCGGGAGGGAATAGTAAAGGGAATCCTGGAATTTGTTCAAACAAAATGTATTTATAAAAAAACAGGGCATTTTGGGGAGGTTTCCGGGACTTTACCACCCCAAAACCAGTGACCCAAACATCCCTAGACACCAGCTCCTCCTAGCTATGATGACCCCCACCTCCCTCTCCTCACCCCTGATCCCTAAACACCCAACCCAAGACCCCCTGTGGCACCTGTTCCACTTAGCAGAGAAACATGCCTCAGGTGCATTTTGGCCCTCCCTCCCTCTCTCCACCTTGTTTCAGTTAAGCCTTTGGTGTACCTACCTTACAATCCTCCCCCAGTTATTTATCCATCTATTTCATCTCTAGGTCCACATATGCTTCTCCAAATGGCACCCTATTCCCTATATAGTGCACTACTTTAGATGGATATGGTACCATTTGGGAAGCAGCCAGCCCATGGCCATCTCTCTCCATCCTGTCACCATGGAAGCCAAAGGCCCCCCCTCTACTCCCCATTACTCTGCTGTTGCCCTCCGCTGTTTGTAAACCTGTGGAAGTGCGGCGTTGTTGAAGAGGATCCACAGATTTCTGCTGTGAACAGCCTGAGGTTAGCCTGGCCGGTCAGTGTCAGCGGCGGAGGGAAATTCCTCGGTTGCATTTCCTTGACTCTTTTGTGTCCGCTCCCTTCGCATCCTTATCAAAACCCATTGGAGGAGAATGTCAAAGGGGCGAGACCGCTGGCTTTCTCATCCAATAGGTGTTTTGAGGAGGTGGAGAGAGGACACGAATGCAATTGAGATTCTCCCTGACTAACCGGATTGTAGACAGCATTTTCTGCATTCCACCAGTGATGACTGAGAATACAACATTGTGTGATTTTAAATTAGGTAGAAATCATTTCATCTCATCAATCTTGGAATGAACAATGAATAATACAGGAACAATAGATATCGGCTTGTAATGTTAGAACTGTGATAGCAGAGAGGCAGATGGATAGTGTATGAACCCAAAGTCAGGGTTGTACAGAGAAGTGTGCAGAGGTTAACTCGTAGGGAACCAGCAGTCATGGTGCTTTTGCATTGACCGATACAGCAGAGGTTTGTGGAAGCTTTAAAGTTCCTTTAATTCCCACTTGTGTTTGTGTGAGACTATGCCCTGATTGATGTGCAACTACGTGTGTGTGTGTGTGCACCAGACCTGGGTTCAAACACTTTTCCTGCACTTGATTGAGCTTGCGTGGCACAACGGAACCAAGCCCGTGCCAATCAAATGCGCTCAAAGTATTTGAAAGGAAACATCCTTTGAACCCAGGTCGTGTGTGTGTTCTTCGATCCTTGTGGGGGGACCTAAACTCCCCACAAGAGTAGTAAAACAAGGAAAGTGTGTGTGTGTATATGTGCATGCATCTCGTAGCTGATGGCGCCTGTCTTGTCTCCGTCCAGGTGGATATCCTGCACCGTGTTACACGCCTGACGGCAGGCTATGAGGAGCTGACCGCTAGCGCCCTCTACGCCCCACACCGCCTTGACGTGAGTCAAACCTCTCCTTTTATTTAGACCGAAAGAAATGCATGCCTATCAACAAATGCATGCCTATCAACAAAGTAATTGTAGTCCAGGCAAATGTATTTAGAGCATTTTACATGTGGATTTTACCAGGGTCACAACACGCCTATATTAAAAAGTCTAACAAAACTAGCTGGCCAAATTGACTTCTTTGTTTTTCTCTCCTGATTCTTGCCTTCTAGACTAGCAACAGCTGGCAGGACAACACCCACCCCTCCTGTGTCATTTCTCCACCAGGTCCCCCTGGCAGCGTCCACTCTGACACCTCCAACTGAGACACCCCTCTTCCTCCACCACAAGAGACCTCTTTCTTTTGGGATGTGCTCGGACTACCCACTTACCCCCCCCCCCCCCCACCATCCTCCTTCCTGCCTACCTCTCCACTACCGGTCCGGACTGGGCAACTCATGCCAGGCGCTGTGTATACACACACATACACACTCTCAAACACACACTTCTGTGGACTGTTAAGATGGACAAGTGAACAGAAGACATTTACCTTCCACACTACAGAAATTCTGGAGGTTTGTTTTTGTCTTCATATTGAATGAGGAGACTGACTGGCGCCTGATCATGACATCATAACCCCTCGCCGCCTCCAGGACCTTTGACCTTTGGGGAACTACTAACCCAACCTGGCTGTGTAGGGCAGGTGATGATCACTGATGATGTCTGTACATTACCTGTGTAAATGCTCATGTCAACTCCACAGTGTTCACAGCCTGCCCATTACCTATCCCTTGTGAGGTTCTGGTGTTGACGCGTGTGATAGTGGTCACACACACACACTCTGGCGATACGGATCACAAGACGAGCTCTGCTCACCTTGCTTGTACCAAAGTGATGTCCTCTCTCCTCCTTCCCCCAACCTGATAGTTTTCACCCCCCTTCTGTTCCTCTGAGAACCAACTAGTAACACAGACACCGCTGTTGTTTCTCCCATCTTTTAGTATTGACTGAGTGCATTATAGGTCAGACATGCACACACACACCACCCGCTTTTACAACCCCTCGTATGGAAGGTGGACACAGATCTGTCAAGCACAAACTTTTGCACCTTTTTACAGGTGCGTCTACCTGGCGACAGTAGTTCTGGGGAGTTGAGCATACAGTTGGCTTGAGGGCAGGACTGAAGATGGAGTGGGGAAATGAGCGATCCTCTTTAGTCCTTCAGAGGTCGTTTCTATTGCGTCCCCCTTCGGTTAGTCATCAAAAGCTATACTCTTTTGTAGGTGTTTACTTTCCTCTGTCAACTACTTTTAGTTGATTGTAGCCTTTTTCTTTCTAGTGTTTCACAAAGAAATGCACCAGCCACCAAATAAACAAAGTTTATTTATAGAACTTAAATGTGGTGTTGGGATGGTGAAATGGGTGGAATGAAATACATTTTGGGGCAGAGAGATGGCTATGTCATTGGGGGGGGGGACAAAATGTGACATGAAAATGTTAAAAAATATTTGTGACCGTCTTCCAATGCATGTAGGCTTTTTAGGTGTTCAGTGATGGTTCTCATTTAAATATTCAAGTTATTTAGCTTCTTCACTTTTGTTTTCTCAAAGACACAGACCAAAAAAGGAGTAATGCTGTATGTACAGAGTTCTTAGATGTTTCAATCGGGATGGTTAATGAATACAGCCCAGCCTTATGGGGTAATGCTGGGCCGTATTCATTAGGAACGAAACTGGCTGAAACAGGGAGGGACTTACCTGAATTTGTCCAACAAGAAATGTTTTTTTGTTTTTTTTTGCCATTACTAAACATTTTTGCTACGGTGCAAAACGGTTCACTTTCGGTGTACACTAATGAATAGGACCCTGGGTTTATACTCCACCAAACGGTCTCCGAATCAGAACTTTGCTGGGGCATGCACCGAAGTGCGTGAAGTCACATAGACGTTATGGAGTACATTCAGCCTTTACATTTTTTTTTATCAGTTCGTCTTTGGTGTATTTAAAAACTGTGGCCTCCCCACTAGCAGGGTATTGTTCAGTAGGGCGAAAACATTTTAAAACCGAGTGATACAGGTAGATGCTACTACCTGAACTTATCCAATAGGAATGCGTGTTTTTGGTTGCAAACCGTTTTGCTATGTTGTGCCCTACTGAACAGGACTCAGGTGGAAGTTCCCGGTCGAGACAGGGCTTAAACTCTCATCTACTCATAATCTGTTTTGCTCACAGACCACACTACAACTTTGCATCGTACCAAAAATACCAGTTATCAATAATGTAATTATGATGATTATATTTCACACAAAACAAAGTTGGTGAATAAAAAGTTTTCCGTTTTGGGGTAGAGGGAATTGTATTTTTATGGTGTTGTCTGGCCTCATGTAGTTTAAGTTTGGGGTTATATGGGGGGGGGGGGGCTGTTATGTCTGTCACACTAGTGCTAAAGAATTGATTGTATTGTTGCTGATGAGACGACAGAGCATCGTTGCCGTAGAGAGCACCTGTTCCATGGGAAGTCATGTTTTCTCCCTTTACTCCATCTCAGAATCTGCTGGTAAAAATGGATCCTATTGGTTTAGCTCTATGATTTGGCCAATCAGCAAGGGCTTTACTCTGTTAATAACTGTTACCAAAAAGGCACCACTGGTTTTATTACGATAAACAAGGTAGTCTTCAGTTTCTCTGATTTCATTTTATTTTTATTCAGCATAAAATTGTTATTTACAATCATACATCAACTGTTAAGAGTACCGGGCATTTTGATAAAGGACAAACTATATATTAAACAGATATATACAGACATCGTTACAGAGAACTCTTATATTGTATTACCCAAATTAGTGTCCTTGTTTACTGTTATTATAAACATTTCATATAGCTTATTATATCTTACAAATAATGCTACCACTACTACACCAAATTAGTCTTGTCTTTTTCTACCAGTCGTAAATGGATGTCACTGTACAGATTGTGGAATGTTCGTTTCTCTTTTTATAAACCCTCTGCTTTATTTTTGGGTGAGTTGCCTGATTGTTTGGTCTTTAATGTTCTCTTGAGGTTGGGGCAAGTTAATTTGTTCGTTTTTTAAAAAATTATTATTTTCACATTTTAACTTGGTCTTTTTGTTAATTGGGGTTGCAGTGTGGGGGTTATGGGTATTGTAGTTGTGTTTGGTACTGTGTGAATTTCAATTGGAACTTTTGTGAAACCGCATTTTAGCAATAACCGCTGAATTAATGCAAGAGCCATTGTTGGCCATCTTGCTAGCATATACCGTGAATGCATTTAATCAGCCCTTACCTCAACTGGGGGAAAAAACGTCTTTCTCTCACATTTTTAGAAATCCCTTGATTTCCCTTATCCATTTAACTTCGGCCATTTTGTCTGGATTGACCCTATTTTTTAAAGATTGTGTTCTCCCAGTATTTTATAGTAACGATACAGTTAAACGTAAAAATGGAGCTACTCCTATACAGGTTGAGCCAATATTGAGTCACATACTGTAGGATTCTACCACATAATATTCTATCTCCGACTGTAGAATTCCACAGCACCAAATCAAACGATACATTAAAGCCTTTGTCACTTTTTGTTTTGTTAGTATCTTTGTATATTGCTCCCTCTTCTTCGTCCCCCTGTATTTGAAATACCCCCTCTCGTCTCTACCTCTGTCTCTTGTATATAAAACCCCACTGTTTCAAGACCTGTGAGTCTGTACGAACTCATTTTATACCTCAACTTTAGAATTGTTCTAGAACGAGTAAAAAGAATGACAAGTTGTAGTGTTCCTTATTAGAAGAAAAAAATGAATAAAATAATTGTGCTTTTCATTATTTGGGGTTGGTTTTTATTTTTATTAGTCATTAATCTATGCTCTTGTGACATTTTATAATGACACCATTAGATGGTGTTTTACATACACCTTAGCCAAATACATTTAAACTCCGTTTTTCATAATTGAAACCCGCCTCTGTAGCTAAGTAGGTAAAGTATAGCATGGCGCTTGCAATGCCAGGGTTGTTTGTTCGATTCACAGGACTACCCGTACGCAAAATGTATGCATGCATGATCGAATGTTACGCAGTTTCACTTCTAGTAAATAGTGAAAGGGTGATATTCAGCTTAAATTCCAGGCTTCCCTATATCCCCATGCTGGTATTTTTAAAGCATCTCATGGCTCGTTATAATGTATCACAGAATTGAACTGTGGCACATGGAGGTAGTCTTTCCCTAAACAGTTTGGATGTTTATGAATATCCCAGTATTAGTGTAACGCATCTACATAAACAAAAACATACTGTACACGTACAAACAAGCATCCCAAAATGTACACATGACAGTATGGCGTCATAAATAACCATATTGTCCCGTGCTTGTCCATTGTCCTCCTGTGTCAACCCCACCAACGGCTTTATTCAATCAGTATCACGGAAGTTCAGCGATTTAAATGTAAACGCAATGTTCCCGCATTAGCAGAGACGCATTCACAGTAAACGCTTCATATGTTAATCGGAAATCATCTTTAAATTTCTATGGCGCAATTTGTAACGCTTCAGCGACAGATTGAATAGAGGCCTACATTCATAAGTGGCTGTAGATCTTAATGTCCATGGTGTCAATATGATTTAATCCAGCTGTCAGGGTGAAGAGGCTTGTCACCACTCTGTCTTTATCAGCTGGAGGGCAGTAAAGTTGGCTTTCTCCTCTGATTTTACTTCACAACCATTATCTACCTGTGGGGAGCAGACACACAATATCGTCTTTACTGTTGAACAATATTAATCGTATAGTAACCTCTGCATTCAGAAAGTATTCATACCCCTTGATTTACTCCACATTGTGTTACAGCGTGAATTCAATCTTTTGTTTCACCTATCTACAGTACACACAATAACCCATAATGACGAAGGTCCCGATTCTGACTTAGGAAATTAGGCCTTTTCTTTCCTTTTCACTTCTCAGTAGTTGGTATTCAGACTTACCTTGAGGTGCATTCCGGGCTTTGCAGGTGTGGTTCCCTTGCGCTCGCTGAATAAATAACTCAACCGCTAAAAACCCTTCCACTTGCGACCCCATATTTTTCGGTGAGTTTATTCAATAAACCCTTTAAATATGGTGTACTATTCTAGTTAGAATTTTGTCCGATTAAGGCAGCCCCACGCACCTCTCTGATTCAGAAGGGTTGGGTTAAATGCGGGAGACACATTTCAGTTGAACAACTGACTAGGTAACCCCCTTTCCTTTATGTTCCTGCACCAACAGAGTATCAGTATTATGAAATCTGTGAAATGTAATTAAACGGAATGATAATATAGGCTAGACCACGTGAAGGGAAATAACAGTAAATTGGCAGTTGAATGTGTTATTAGGCCTATGGCTAGTGGTTAACACTTATGATAGAAATAGGAAAGCAAAAGTTGGTGCTATAATCAAGACATTTGAAAGTATCTCTGGATTTTAAAAGGCCATCTTTTAAATGCTGCATAATGGCACAGTATTTCATCAACTTTACTGTGGCGTATCTGTATATCTGTATGGCGTCAAATTCATTAAGCCCTAATCTATGGATTTCCCATTACAGGAAATACAGATATGCAAAAAAAGTAGGAGCCGTGGGTCAGAAAACTAGTCAGTATCTAGTGTGACCACCATTTGCCTCATGCAACGTGACATCTCCTTCACATAGAGTTGATCAGGTTGTTGATTGTGGCATGTGGAATGTTGTCCCACTTTTCTTCACTGGCTGTGTGAAGTTGCTGGATATTGGGCGGGAACTGGAACATGCTGTCGT
Organism: Salvelinus fontinalis; assembly: GCF_029448725.1. NCBI lineage: Eukaryota > Metazoa > Chordata > Actinopteri > Salmoniformes > Salmonidae > Salvelinus > Salvelinus fontinalis. The sequence goes on along the minus strand of NC_074666.1, from coordinate 66,976,774 downwards.
AACACATCGATCCAGAACATCCCAAACATGCTCAATGGGTGACGTCTGAGTATGCAGGCCATGGAAGAACTGGGATGTTTTCAAGATTCCAGGAATTGTGTACAGATCCTTGTGACATGGGGCTGTGCATTATCATGCTGATGAATGGCACGACAGGATCTCGTCACGGTATCTCTGTGCATTCAAATTGCCTTCGATGAAATACGATTGTGTTTGTTGTCCGTAGCTTATGCCTGTCTATACCATAACCCCACCGCCACCAATGGTACTCTTTTCACAGCTTTGACATCAACAAACCACACATGCCATACATGGGGTCTGTGGTTATGAGGCCGGTTGAATGTACTGCCAAATTCTCTAAAATGGAGCTGGCTTATGGTAGAGAAATTAACAATTATCTGGCAACAGATCTGGTGGACATTCCTGCCGCCATCATGCCAATTGCAAGCTCCCTCAAAACTTCACATTTTAGTGGCCTTTTATTGTCCCCAGCACAAGGTGCACCTGTGTAATGACCATGCTGTTTAAACAGCTTATTGGTATGCCACACCTGTCAGCTGGATGAATTATCTTGGCAAAGAAGAAATGCTCACTAACAGGGATGTAAACAAAATCTGTGCAAAACATCAGCGAGAAAAGCTTTTTGAGTATAGAACATTTCTGGGATCTTTTATTTCAGCTTTACATGTTGCATTTATATTTTTCTTCAGTGTTGATTTCGAGCGATTGTGAACAGCAATTTAAGTCTTTACACAGATTTAATGGGATTCAAGTCAAGGCAAAGGGTGGCTACTTTTGAGTTTCTTCAAATATAAAATAGATTTATTTATTTAACACTTTTTTGGTTACTACATGATTCCATAGTTTTGATGTCTTCACTATTATTCTACAATGTAGAAAATAGTAAAAATGAAAAACTCTGGAATGAGTAGGTGTGTCCAAACTTTTGACTGGTACTGTATGTAAATGGAATATTTTCAATACATTTGCTAAAATTTCTACATTGTTTTTTTCACTTTGTCATTATGGGGTATTATGTGTAGATGGGTGAGAAAAAAACATTTAATACATTTTGAATTCAGACTAACACAACAAAATGTGAAATAAGTCAAGGGCTATGAATAATTTATATAGATATTCTGTACATATTTTTTATTGTTGATACTTTCTGAAGGCACTGTATTTCTGCGTAGAGGCAGACACACAATATTGCTCAATATCATAAATAGTAATTGTTCACAAAGATAGGACGCCGCGCCGGGCCTTGTGACGCTGTGACAGTCACAAGTGTTAGGTTAAAGTCTAAAGGGAGATGCAAAGGTGAAAGGTGAAGAGGCATGAGATAAGGCAGAAAATTATAGAGTCACCGTTTAAATACATTTGGAATACAAAGCTCTCAAATGTGTGTTTTCTTTCAGAAATCATGTAATGATGGCAGACAAATCTATTTTGTCACAACGGAGCCTCTTAAAATCCAAACCAACGCATTCTGGAGAAAATATTACACAATGGTATGTAGTCTCTCGGTCTAAAGTTTGTTCTCCCGTAAGAAAAGATAAGGTATTCAAATTTTGATTGTGGAAAAAAAGTGGCAGAAGAGCACCAAGCAGAGAGAGCGGTTACAAGCATAGCACCACATCCATCAACTAAACTGATATTACCATCAAATAATCGATTGGAATAAGTAGTTGGAGAATGTGTCAATTAGTCAAAGTTCAAGCAAGAGCAGTTTGGGATAAAGAAAAAGATGATTGGTCACCCCTTGGCAGTACCAGCTTCTGAATTATTGTAAGAAATTAAAATCGAGGTGAAACACACTGAGGGACAGAAACAAAAGAGGAAACGTGTCATGTGAGCCAGAATGGTAAATCGTTGTTAAGTAAAAGCACATTTTTAGATGTTGGAGAACAACAAAAAGCATGATTAGAACCCATACACCCGTATAAAAAGCCTGTCTCAATCTTTACTTGATTCTTTGCACCCTCTTGCCTCGTTGTCAAAACCCATTAGACAAGAAGGTCCAAAGAGAGGGACCTTGGACCTAGTCATATAATACAGTTGAGGAGGAGGTAAGGAGATAGGATGCCAGGAATCACAGGATTATTTTTGTTGAAAGAGTTGACCTGTAATCTTTCTGTGGTAACCTACCTCTGGTTGCAGTGTGTTGAACTCCACAGGGGACTGCTCCCCCTGGTGGTCAGAGCTCCTCCCACACAGGCAGCACAGGATACACTTAAAGGTCCTTCTCATCTCCTCGTCCCGGAAGGAGTATATAATAGGGTTAACCAGGGAGTTACACTCAGCCAGGATCAGACAGTACTTCTCATAGGTCAAGGCATGGCTGTCTTTACCCATGATCCCATCTAGCAACAGAGTCATCAGGCCCGGCGTCCAACAGATGACAAACACACCTAGGGAGAGGAGGGAAGCCAAGGAGGAAAACATGAGAGGATATGCCATACCCATGCCATTCACTTGTCCATGAAAACAAACGATTATGTTCCCCATAACCGTACAATATTATGTATGTTTTAGAGAGTTGCATAGATCTGGAAAAAGGTTAGGTACCTTTTAGCAATGAGTAAGTAGGGATGTGCATGGAATGGAAATGATTTGAGAATAGAAACAGTCAAATAAAATGGCACGATTGTTGAACAGTATTAGTTTCAATAGCATCACATCCTCTTGGAAGTGTACGTTCCAGGCCAGTTCCAGATCCCACTCACCCAGTACAATAGAGATAGTCTTCATGAGGTTAAAGACAGTCTCGTTGTGCCTCAGATGGTGGGAGCTGTGCTGAGACATCCGTTTACCCTTACGTCTCACGTAGACATAGATGCGTGCGTACACAGCCACCATGACAGAAAAGGTGAGCAGGTTGAGAGACGCCCAGAAGATCATATACCTGGAGAAGAAAAGACTTTGTCCTTTTTCTTTGTAGATCATGACAATTTGTCTTTTGCTTTAAACCCAACATCCTGGGACACACACACACATTGAAAGCCAAGGTCAGCCAGCCACACTGCAGAAGCACCCTTGGAGCAGATTTAGGCTAGATTAGTGCCTCGATCTAGGCTAGGGCACAACGGCAGGAGATGGCATCGAGGATACTTGGACGCCAACAACCCTCCAGTCCATTTGCCAGCTCACTCTCGACCAGGGGTTGTATGTATCAAACATCTCAGAGTAGGACTGCTGGTTTAGGATCAGCTTTGCCCTTTAAATAGCATTATATGGACAAGGGGGACCTGATCCTAGACCTAGCTGGTTACCTGCGGCTGTAGAGCGGGGCGATGATTGAGCAGTCGCTAAGCTGGCACTCACAGTTCCACCCCATGGAAGGGACCAGCCCCATGATGATAGACACTGCCCAGATGCACACGATCAGCAGCACCACACGCCGGTTGGTCATCTTGCTGTGCAGCTGCATAATCATAATACAAAGAAACGTATAACACAGTACGTACATACAGAGACCGCAAATCAATGTACATGATAAAAATAATACAAATAGAATTAAATGATAAAAACAAGTACAAACACATCATAAGATACTAAAAGAACAGCCAGACTAATTTAAAGCCAAAGGAAAGGCTTTGGAGTCTGTTAGAGATAGTTAGTCTTTTTACCTGCATGGTAATTATGGTCTGGTGACGCTCCACCGCCACAGCCAGCAGGTTGGCCACAGACGCCGTCAGGCTCATGTCCACCAGAGCATTCCTAATGAACCATTGCTGCTTGGACAGCCTGAAGAAGAAGAAGAAGAAGATTCCTCTGTTGTCAACTGTCACAGAGACACTGAGATTAGTATGTCTTTTATCCAAACCCACTCGAGACACACACATACATTACAAACACCTACTGAGAAGTTGGAAGTCACGGTCAGCCACAGTGTAGTGCCCGTAGAGCAGTTGAGGGTTAACTTTGCTTAAGGGCACAACGGCAGGTATCTAGGACACTGATTCGAACCAGTGACCCTCCGGTTACTGACCCGGCCTCTCTAGACTACTGTCCGCCCTACCTGATGGTCCAGGGTCCTGTGTTGAGCACGAGGTTGGTGTAGGCCAAGCCGGCGAACAGGTCCGCAGCGGCCATGTTGGCTAGCAGGAAGTAGATGGGGAAGTGGAAGCGTCGGTTGATGAAGATGGCCGCCATCACCATTATGTTGGACAGGATCATAATGAGGCAGATGGTCAGGCCCAGGACCACTACCACACAGTCCCTGGCACGCCAGTCTCTGCTGATCTCCTTACCTACGTAATCGTAGAAGAAGGTGACGTTGTGGCTGTAGTCGCACGTGTTTCCCCTGCCACCGCTCTCCATGGCGGCTGGAGACAGACAGAATAGAATGGAATTCGGTAAAAGAAGGTGTGGGGCCCTTGGCTCCGCTAGGAGCTGAAAGGAAAAAGTAAAGTCAAATGAAGGTCTTCTCTGTATGGCATTACTTGGCCCATTCATAGATGCTAACTACCTTCAGCGCCTTATTGATGAACGTATCCAGGTGACTTTCGTTAAGAGCCCCGATGCTTGCTCTAAACGTTAACATAGATCGCTTGCGGTACGTTTTGGAAACCTATCTTTCATAATAATAAAATAAAAGGCTATATTACTACACACCTTTATAGGGATATTTTAGAGTTAGTATTCCCACACGGACATACAGTCGAAGTCGGAAGTTTACATACACTTAGGTTGGAGTCATTAAAACTCGTTTTTCAACCACTCCACAAATTTCTTGTTAACAAACTATAGTTTTGGCAAGATGGTTAGGACATTACTTTGTGCATGACAAGTCATTTTTCCAAAAATTGTTTACACACAGATTATTTCACTGTACCACAATCCAGTGAGTCAGAAGTTTACATACATTAAGTTGACTGTGCCTTTAAACAGCTTGGAAAATTCCAGAAAATGATGTCCTGGCTTTAGAAGCTTCTGATAGGCTAATTGACATACTTTGAGTCAATTGGAGGTGTACCTGTGGATGTATTTAGACCTGTACAAGTCTGGTTCATCCTTGGGAGCAATTTCCAAACGCCTGAAGGTACCACATTCATATGTACAAGCAATCTGTCTCCTAGAGATGAACGTACTTTGGTACGAAAAGTGCAAATCAATCCCAGAACAACAGCAAAGGACCTTGTGAAAATGTTGGAGGAAACAGATACAAATGACTGCTGATTTCACCAATAAGCCAATGATTGACAAGGAACCTACCCCGACAATACCCTAGACCCACTCCAATTCGCATACCATCCCAACAGATCCACAGATGATGCAATCGCACTCCACACTGCCCTTTCCCACCTGGACAAAAGGAACACCTATGTGAGAATGCTGTTCATTGACTACTGCTCAGCGTTCAACACCATAGTGCCCACGAAGCTCATCACTAAGCTAAGGACCCTGGGATTAAACACCTTCCTCTGCAACTGGATCCTGAACTTCCTGACGGGCCGCCCCAGGTGGTAAGGGTAGGCAACAAGACGTCTGCCACGCTGATCCTCAACACTGGGGCCCCTCAGGGTTGTGTACTTAGTCCCCTCCTGTACTCCCTGTTCACCCACGACTGCGTGGCCAAACGACTCCAACGCCATCATTAAGTTTGCTGACGACACAACAGTGGTAGGCCTGATCACCGATAACGATGAGACAGCCTATAGAGAGGTCAGAGAACTGGCAGTGTGGTGCCAAGACAACAACCTCTCCCTCAACGTGAGCAAGACAAAGGAGCTGATCGTGGACGACAGGAAAAGGCGGCCCGAACAGGCTCCCATTAACATCAACGGAGATGTAGTGGAGCAGGTTGAGAGCTTCAAGTTCCTTGGTGTCCACATCACCAGCGAACTATCATGGTCCAAACACACCAAGACAGTCGTGAAGAGGGCACAACAAAACCTTTTTCCCCTTAGGAGACTAAAAATATTTGGCATGGGTCCTCAGATCCTCAAAAAGTTATACAGCTGCACCGTCGAGAGCATCCTTACCGGTTGCATCACCGCCTGGTATGGCAACTTCTCAGCATCTGACCATAAGGCGCTACAGAGGGTAGTGCGTACGGCCCAGTACATCACCGGGGCCATGCTTTGACACAGAACTAACATCAACAACATGCATGATAGTCTTTCATGGTTGAGGTTTAAGGAGAAATGTACTACTTCTCTAGTCTTTTTAAGAAACATGTGTTGAAAATGCCAAACGACTTGTATAATCTATTTGCATACACTTCAAAACAGATATACAGTACCAGTCAAAAGTACACCTACTCATTCAAAGATTTTTCTTTATTTGTACTCTTTTCTACATTGTAGAATAATAGTGAAGACATTTAATTACCGTTTATATTATTTTTTTTTCCCTCACTCAACTTTTTTTTCATTCAACTTTTTCACTCCGGAAGCTTTATCTGGACATGGTTCGTCAGGACCTCCAACAGCCGAAGCTAAGTAGTAACATTAACATGATGCCTTCTAATTGCAGTAGCTGTACTCATAATATACAGGAGAACGATCGCCTTACGGCGAGGATAGCTGTGCTGCAAGCCCAGCTTCAGACGCAATCGTTAGGCAAGGGTAATTTCAGTGTAGGAAAGGATGAAACAGCGTCTGTGCCACCAGTAAGTACAGATAGTAACGTTAGTATAAATCCCCTCGCACGGTCCCCGCAGCCGGACAACTTTCTCATGGCTTCTGGAGGGAAATGCTGTAGGAATGCTCAACCGGTGTCGCTCATTCAGCCGACAGAAACTTTCAACCGGTTTTCCCCCATTAAGCAGCGAGTCGGAGTCTGAGGCCGAGCCTTCTCTTGTCTCTACACCTCCCGTTACGGGGTCTGAGACGCCGAAGCGTCCCACCATTAGCTCTGACAAATTGAAAACCCTAAGACTATAACAAATTACGGACTCCTCTTTAAATCTGCGTATTCCTCCAAAGCTCAGCTGTCCTGAGTCTGCACAACTCTGCCGGGACCTAGGATCAAGAGAGACACTTAAGTGTTTAGTACTATATCTCTTGACACAATGATGAAAATAATCATGGCCTCTAAACCTTCAAGCTGCATGCTGGACCCTATTCCAAATAAACTACTGAAAGAGCTGCTTCCTGTCTTTAGCCCTTCCAATGTTGAACATAATAAACGGCTCTCTATCCACCGGATGTGTACCAAACTCACTTAAAGGAGCAGTAATAAAGCCTCTCTTGAAAAAGCCAAACCTTGACCCAGAAAATATAAAAAACTATCGGCCTATATCGAATCTTCCATTTCTCTCAAAAGTTTTAGAAAAGCTGTTGCGCAGCAACTCACTGTCTTCCTGAAGACAAACAATGTATACGAAATGCTTCAGTCTGGTTTTAGACCCCCTCATATCACTGAGACTGCACTTGTGAAGGTGGTAAATGACATTTTAATGGCATCAGAGCAAGGCTCTGCATCTGTCCTCGTGCTCCTAGACCTTAGTGCTGCCTTTGATACCATCGATCACCACATTCTTTTGGAGAGATTGGAAACCCAAATTGGTCTACACGGACAAGTTCTGGCCTGGTTTAGATCTTATCTGTCGGAAAGATATCAGTTTGTCTCTGTGAATGGTTTGTCCTCTGACAAATCAACTGTAAATTTCGGTGTTCCTCAAGGTTCCATTTCAGGACCACTATTGTTTTCACTATATATTTTACTTCTTGGGGATGTCATTCGAAAACAATGTTAACTTTCACTGCTATACGGATGACACACAGCTGTACATTTCAATGAAATATGGTGAAGCCCCAAAATTGCACTCGCTAGAAGCCTGTGTTTCAGACATAAGGAAGTGGATGGCTGCAAACTTTCTACTTTTAAACTCGGACAAAACAGAGATGCTTGTTCTAGGTCCCAAGAAACAAAGAGATCTTCTGTTGAATCTGACAATTAATCTTAATGGTTGTAAAGTCGTCTCAAATAAAACTGTGAAGGACCTCGGCGTTACTCTGGACACTGATCTCTCTTTTGACGAACATATCAAGACTGTTTCAAGGACAGCTTTTTTCCATCTACAAAAATTGCAAAAATCAGAAACTTTCTGTCCAAAAATGATGCAGAAAAATGTATCCATGCTTTTGTTACTTCTCGGTTAGACTACTACAATGCTCTACTTTGCGGCTACCCGGATAAAGCACTAAATAAACTTCAGTTAGTGCTAAATACGGCTGCTACAATCCTGACTTGAACCAAAACATTTGATTATATTACTCCAGTGCTAGCCTCCCTACACTGGCTTCATGTTAAGGCAAGGGCTGATTTCAAGGTTTTACTGCTAACCTACAAAGCATTACATGGGCTTGCTCCTACCTATCTTTCCGATTTGGTCCTGCCGTACATACCTACACGTACGCTACGGTCACAAGACGCAGGCCTCCTAATTGTCCCTAGAATTTCTAAGCAAACAGCTGGAGGCCGAGCTTTCTCCTAGAGAGCTCCATTTTTATGGAATGGTCTGCCTACCCATGTGAGAGACGCAGACTCGGTCTCAACCTTTAAGTCTTTACTGAAGACTCCTCTCTTCAGTGGGTCATATGATTGAGTGTAGTCTGGCCCAGGAGTGTGAAGGTGAACGGAAAGGCTCTGGAGCAACGAACCGCCCTTGCTGTCTCTGCCTGGCCGGTTCCCCTGTCTCCACTGGGATTCTCTGCCTCTAACCCTATTACAGGGGCTGAGTCACTGGCTTACTGGTGCTCTTTCATGCTGTCCCTAGAGTGGGTTGAGTCACTGACGTGATCTTCCTGTCTGGGTTGGCGCCCCCCTTGGGTTGTGCCGTGGTGGAGATCTTTGTGGGCTATACTCGGTCTCAGGATGTAAGTTGGTGGTTGAGAATATCCCTCTAGTGGTGTGGGGGCTGTGCTTTGGCAAAGTGGGTGGGGTTATATCCTTCCTGTTTGGCCCTGTCTGGGGGTATCATCGGATGGGGCCACAGTGTCTCCTGACCTCACCTGTCTCAGCCTCCAGTATTTATGCTGCAATAGTTTATGTGTCGGGGGGGGCTAGGGTCAGTTTGTTATATCTGGAGTACGTTTCCTGTCTTATCCATTGTCCTGTGTGAATTTAAGTATGATCTCTCTAATTCTCTCTGTCTCGGCGGACCTGAGCCCTAGGACCATGCCTCAGGACTACCTGACATGATGACTCCTTGCTGTCCCCAGTCCACCTGGCCGTGCTGCTGCTCCAGTTTCAACTGTTCTGCCTGCGGCTATGGAACCCTGACCTGTTCACCGGACGTGCTACCTGTCCCAGACCTGCTGTTTTCAACTCTCTAGAGACAGCAGGAGAGGTAGAGATACTCTTAATGATCGGCTGTGAAAAGCCAACTGACATTTACGCCTGAGGTGCTGACTTGCTGCACCCTCGACAACTACTGTGATTATTATTATTTGACCATGCTGGTCATTTATGAACATTTGAACATCTTGGCCATGTTCTGTTATAATCTCCACCCGGCACACCCAGAAGAGGACTGGCCACCCCTCATAGCCTGATTACTCTCTAGGTTTTGGCCTTTCTAGGGAGTTTTTCCTAGCCACCGTGCTTCTACACCTGCATTGCTTGCTGTTTGGGGTTTTAGGCTGGGTTTCTGTACAGCACTTTGAGATATCAGCTGATGTAAGAAGGGCTATATAAATACATTTGATTTGATATAAAATCTATGAAATAACACATATGGAATCATGTAGTAACCAAAAAAAGTGTTAAACAAATCAAAACATATTTTATATTTGAGATTCTTCAAGGTAGCCACCCTTTGCCTTGATGACAGCTTTGCACACTCTTGGCATTCTCCCAACCAGCTTCATGAGGTAGTCACCTGGAATGCATTTCAATTTACAGGTGTGCCTTGTTAAAAGTTCATTTGTGGAATTTCTTTCCTTAATACGTTTGAGCCAATCTGTTGTGTTGTGACAAGATGGGGGGTATATAGAAGATAGCCCTATTTGGTAAAAGACTAAGTCCATATTATGGCAAGAACAGCTCAAATAAGCAAAGACTAACAGTCCATCATTACTTTAATACATGAATGTCAGTCCGGAAAAATTCAAGAACTTTGAAAGTTTCTTGAAGTGCAGTCGCATAAACCATCAAGCGCTATGATGAAACTGGCTCTCATGAGGACCGCCACAGGAAAGGAAGACACAGAGTTACCTCTGCTACAGAGGATAAGTTCATTAGAGTTACCAGCCTCATAACTTGCAGCCCAAATAAATGCTTCACTAAGTTCAAGTAACAGACGCATCTCAACATTAACTGTTCAGAGGAGACTGTGTAAATCAGGCCTCAAATTGCTGCAAATAAACCACTATTAAAGGATACCAATAATAAGAAGAGACTTGCTTGGGCCAAGAAACACGAGCAATGGACATTAGACTGGTGGAAATCTGTCCTTTGGTCTGAGGAGTCCAAATTTGAGATTTTTGGTTCCAACCGCCGTGTCTTTGTGAGACACAGAGTAGGTGAACGGATGACCTCTGCATGTGTGGTTCCCACCGTGAAGCATGGAGGAGGAGGTGTGATGGTGCTTTGCTAGTGACACGGTCTGTGACATATTTAGAATTCAAAGGCACACTTAACCAGCATGGCTACCACAGCATTCTGCAGCGATTCGCCATCCCATCTGGTTTGGGCTTAGTGGGACTATCATTTGTTTTTCAACAGAACAATGACCCAACACACCTCCAGGCTGTGTAAGGGCTATTTGATCAAGAAAGCGAGTGATGGAGTGCTGCATCAGATGACCTGGCCTCAACCCAATTGAAGGAAAAGCAGCCAACAAGTGCTCAGCATGTGGGAGCTCTTTCAAGACTGTTGGAATAGCATTCCAAGTGAAGGTGGTTGAGAGAATGCCAAGAGTGTGCAAAGCTGTCATCAAGGCAAAGCGTGGCTACTTTGAAGAATATAAAATATATTTTGATTTGTTTAACACATTTTTGGTTACTACATGTGTTATTTTATAGTTTGTGTCTTTACTATTATTCTACAATGTAGAAAATAGTAAAAATAAAGAAAAACCCTTGAATTGGTAGGTGCGTCCAAACTTTTGACTGGTACTGTACATACCCCACCAGACACACCACTATGGGTTTCTTCACCGTACCCAAAACAAAAACAGAATTCATGCGTCACTCAGTTATGTAATGCTCTGCCACCAGAGGTTAGTCAGGCAAAAAGCAAGTTTCGCTTTAGAAAACAGATTAAAAAAACATTGTATCACAATGCCTATCCTCTTTCTAAAGTTCTAATTTAACTATACATAGGAATATGTTTATGTATATTGGAATAGTGTGTAAATTGTATTTTTGTTGTCGTTCCAATTTATAACTCTTATTTTATATATAGAATTTCATGCAATATCTTATGTTGTTCTCGTTTATAACTGTTCTGTACTTTGTCATGCATTTGTATGTTTTATGTGGACCCCAGGAAGATGGCTGCTGCATGTGCAGTGACTAGTTGGGATCCTAATAACTAACTGTAGTGAACTATAGTCTACTCTACTGAACTATACTTTTATTTACTGTACTGTGCTGTCCAAACTTCCATCCGGACCGTACCAAATCTGAACCAATCATCGACGTCTATGCTTGGCTAATCTCGTCCCCAGGCTATTGCGCAGAGCGCATATAAGCCTGGGGTATCAACCACTCAAAGTTGGTGTTAGTGGGAGTGACCATTGAATTATATGGGAGTCACCTATTGAGTAAAGTATTTGTCATCACTTAATTTTAGCGAATCACACAAGTGCAAGGTGTGGCTCTGTGCTTGTGGTGTGCTAATGTACTGGGGGGGTTAAGGGGAAGGATTTGTGGGAGCTGATTGCTTGGCCGATTAAGCCAGAAGTGTCTGCGTACGAGAGTAATGTTTGGGCAAATGAAGGCCGGTTCAGACGTTTGTGGACGTTGAAATCAAAGCCAGGGTTAATTTGTCCAGACTTTTTAATCTTGCTTTGTCCAGACGACAGAAAGAAAACCGATATCAGCGGAAAGGAGGACAGTAGCCAGTGACCCAATTGTGGTTTGTGACTACTTTGATTTCCTATTGTAGCCATTTAAATTGCAGAACTTCCGTTACCGATTTTTTGCAAATCTGTTACCAATTTGGTAATAATTCATAATCAAAATGAATATCCTGGTCCCGTGTGGCTCAGTTGGTAGAGCATGGCGCTTGCAACGCCAGGGTTGTGGGTTCATTCCCCACGGGGGGACCAGGATGAATATGTATGAACTTTCCAATTTGTAAGTCGCTCTGGATAAGAGCGTCTGCTAAATGACGTAAATGTACATGTAAATGTATCCGTAAAACAACTATAACTAATTGATAGGTCTACCTTTACTTGTTACTTCTGTGAACTTTCATTATTCTCCCTCATGAGGAATCTTAAATATCTTAAAGATATGTGGGTTTTTGGTAACGGAATTTCAAGACACAAGGCAATGTTTCTTAAACTTACAGAAAAATATCCTGAACTAAATATAAGTGTTGATAACTTGGCAGGGGTATTTCTAATACCTTTTAAGACTTTTTTCTGGTAGATATTTTCTAAGCACCTTTTTCATCTGACAATAAATCAAAGCCTTTGCTTATTCCACATTTATTGAATGGAATATTGTTAAAATGTATACATGCCTTAATATAAAAAATTAAAAAAGACTCATAGCTTTCATTTAACACCCAATTTGATATGCTTCTATAAACTTTTACATGGAAATGACCACACACATCGTAAGGATCTGTGCAAATCTGTTACAGTAACAGGCATCTTTTTTCTTTGAAAGATTCTTTCTTGCTGATATGAAAGATAAGGGCCATATATTTTGAAAAAAACTTTAAAACACAGCATCGTAATTGCAGTTCACACAGAGCTAGCTGTGGGTGAAGCTAACCGCTGAAAACCCCTATACAGAGGAAGGCAGTAGGCACTACTGTTTTCTATTATTTTATTTTTTAAACTAGGCAAGTTAGTTAAGAACAAATTATTATTTACAATGACAGCCTACACCAGCCAAACCCGGACAACGCTGGGCTAATTGTGCGCCGCCCTATGGGACAACCAATCACGGCCGGATGTGATACAGCCTGGATTCGAATCAGGGACTGTAGTGATGCCTCTTGCACTGAGATGCAGTAAACCACTGCGCCACTCGGGAGCCCTATACTAGACAACCTGTGCCAGATGTGATATAGGCTTACTGACAGTAGTTGCCTCCACTGATTCTACGCCCTTAGGCCTATTATGGGATGGTTTCTTCCACAAAAAGGCATGTGTCAACCAGCAGAGTGCAGGTTGAGTGTGTGAACTCAACCTGGTCTCAAAGCATTTCGTATTATTTTGGAACGAAATCCGAGACACTGCTTTTAGTAAGATTTTACATTTGCTATGGTTACATAAGTCAAAAACTAAAAGAGGGGAGTTGGTCAGGGTGGATGGGTATAACGTGAATGCCTAGCAACCCAAAGGTCGCGAGTTCGAATCTCATCATGGACAATTTTAGCATTTTAGCAACTTTTCAACTATTTACTACTTTTTAGCTACTTTGGAACTACTTAGCATGTTAGCTAACACTTCCCCAAACCTTAACAATTTTAGCTAAACCTTCAACTAACCGTAACCTTATGTTAGCTAACCCTTCCCCTAACCTTAAGTCTTTTAGCTAACTATTACCTTTACCCTTTAACCTAACTCCTAAACATAACCCTAATCCCTAGCCTAGATAACGATAGCGAGCTAGCCACCTAGCTAGAAGTCATAACATATACACTATGTTCCGAATTTGCAAAATATATGTTAACAAATTCATAACATATAATACAAATGTCATTTGTAAATAATCATATGAAATGGGTGATGGGCATACACAAATTAATTCATACCATATGAAATGTAACATATACTAAATGCAGTACTCGGATTTACGTACAAAATAATACGAAATGCTCTGACACCAGGTTGCTGAATTGTATTCTAATAATGTGTGTGAATAAACTATCTGATCGCGCTGTGCACTGTTGCAAAATAACAATTTGACAGATATCCAGTTTTTCAAGTTAAACTTAGAACATTGTGCAAGACCAAAACACCAAACCTTATAGTTAAACTTTACATTTTCTTGAACAAACATAAAAAGTTCTACGTGACATTGTTTTATTCCCTCTGTAAAATCAGGTGTAAACAAAGGCATAAGGTACGGTTACAGTAAAACAAGGACTGAAGGTACGGTAGTACTTGAAGAAAATCGGAAAGGTTTACGGAATGACGCCTAGGTCAATTAAGAAGTTAAAGCTTTGTTTTAACTCTTATGACAAAACAAGTGCAGATTTTTTCAGAATAAATACAGCGACTAAAAGTAGGCTACTGTGATTGTCATTTCTGACTACACACAATTTGATCAACGCTGGACCTGACGTGAGTTTGTAATTGAATTACCGAAACCCACATTATACAACCAAGAATAATCATGCGTAGGCCTATAATAATAAACATTCAGTTGCTTACCGCTGTTTTAGAACAACGTTCCCCTCCAATATAACCCGAAATGCAATTTATATGTTGAACACTTCCAACAGGTAAATGTACCTTTTCGCCCTCAGGGGCCAGGGTTCCGGTCTAAAAGCACGGTTTTGACTGCTCCTACAGTTTTGCTTCGGTACTGCAGATTAACTGACGCCCGGCCCAGAATGACAAATTCCATACACGGCCACATAAACAAGTCAAATAACCAATAAGACACCACCTACAGCCAAAGTCAGTAAAGATGTCTAAGTTAAATTTATATGTAAGTTTTTGGAGGCCTGACCAAATTTACATCGAAATGTAAGTTATAGATCTGTCACACGTTGAAAGCAAGTATAAAAAGCGCTAGATCTGTTCTATGTGCGCTATTTCTATGCTTCCCTGAGTTTCATTTTTGCATCTTTTACTTTCGATTTTGTACACCAGCTTCAAAACCCTATACAATAAAATGTTGGTTATTGAAAATATATTTCACAGCAGTTTAGATGTTACAATCATACTATAAACTGCATGTTTTATCACATAAACTGAAATTAGGCAAACTATTGGAATTTTTGCAAGCAGGAAATGGCAGAGCGATTTCTGCATATTGCATCTTTGACATTTTATATTCATCCAAAGTCTGCCATGTTTTAGGATAATGTGATGACGTTGTCGCTGCTCCCTGTGCGCACTGAGTGCTAGTGGTTATGTGATGTTGATCCATAAAAACCGGATGCAACCCGGAAATAAACGGTCCATGTATTGGCAATATGCAAACGTTAGTAGATAACCTTGGGTTACGATCAAATCACTTATGACACACCCTCGTTCACTTACCCTCTCCTTATGCCCTTTGGGGAATCCCTGTCGCCATCTTGGTGGGTGGTCCAAATGATTAGCCAAGCAAGGGAAGTTTGCAACGTAAGCCCCTCAGCCTTCGTTTTTAGTTGGCTTTGCGAGTGTACTATTATGTTCACTCCCGGGCCTGAAACTCCCCATAATTCAATTTGCGACGATTGTACATCCGCTAAGAAAAGTCCGCGAAAACTTAAACAACATCATTGGAGATGTCAACATAGAAGTGTAAGTAAAAACGAATGCAAATAAGTTAGAAATTGTACTACTACGTAAAAAGTAAATATGTTTGTTTGGTTATCTTTTTGGAAATTGTAGAAATAAAACATTTTCCTTCAGAAGTTCCAGCTAGGCAGGCTAACGTTAGTTAGCTAATTAATTTGCTTGCTTTCATACAGCAGGTATATATTAATAATAATATATTTAATATAAGTAGACATGCACTCATAATTGAATGTAGCGCATATAAAGCACCCACAAGCCACCGGTGGCTGAAAACACAATCATCGCGGGACGAACGAGTGACGAATTTCCAGTCAAGGGTGGTCCATTTAAATCATTCCTTGATTGATAGTGCCAAAAAGGAGATTGGCCTGTGGTTCAAGCCAGAGGAGATGGTTGAGTACAAGAGCTGCCAACATGGATTCCTGTATGAGTAAATAAAATGAAAACCATTTTGAATGCTGTTGATCTGGAATTGTTCATGTACCTTGTGACTTTAAAGCACTTACAAATGTCAATAAAAACATTCACGAAGTAGAAAAAAAAGCGGG
Organism: Salvelinus fontinalis; assembly: GCF_029448725.1. NCBI lineage: Eukaryota > Metazoa > Chordata > Actinopteri > Salmoniformes > Salmonidae > Salvelinus > Salvelinus fontinalis. The sequence goes on along the minus strand of NC_074666.1, from coordinate 66,960,634 downwards.
AAAAAAATCATTCCTCCTTTAAAAAAATTATATATTTTTTTATTAAACACAAGTGTATATATAAATAATATACAAAGAACAATTGTGCTAGGGGGCACAATGGCAGGACCTTAAGGGACATACATAGAATATACACAGCTTTTTTTTTTTTTTTTTTCAATTTATTTTTGTAAGGTAAGAAAATGTGGTGTTTTGTTTGTAAATTTGCATTTGTGAATATGGAATTTGGCCAAAAGAATAATGAATTTAATGACATAGAAATGAGTTGAAACAATTATCTTAGGTAAAGAATCCAAGCAGTACATCTCTCCACAATAGTGTAAAATCTTCATAAATGTGTTCAATTATAAATCTATTGATGTCTTGGCGCAGATTCCTTACATGAATACAATGCCAAAAAAGGATGCAACACCATTTCTGGTACAATTTGAGTTTGTTTTTCTTAAACTTCTTCATATAGTGAGTGGTTGGCAGGATCATATTTATGAATAATTTTAAAGGAAACTTACTTAATTTTGTTACCAAGTAGGTATGTGTGTGGCAACATACAAACTGTTTTCAACAAATATTATCAATAAAACTGTTCCAATAAGGCATGACATAAGGTACAACATCCTGCTGAAACAAGGTTTGTATCCCTTTGTTGTTGAATGAACCAAAAGAGAAACAAATCTTTCCTACTGATGAGTCAACAGGGTTAACGGAAGCTAGGTTCTGGGGGTCAGGTCTTGACACGTTCCTGAATAATAAAGCAACACCTGAGGGAATGGCATCTAAAACAATTGCAAGATCTGTAGGTATTACAGGGACCTTGTAAAGTGATAAGAATTCCTTATAACTGAGTAAAACAAACTCTGCATTTACAAATTGACTCACCACTAGGATATTATTTCAGAACCAATATTCTAATAACAAAAGTATTCTATACAATATATCCCGATTATTCCATATATATCTGTGTGGAGAAAAATTATGCTTATAAATTAAGGACCATGACAAGAAAACCTGCCGATGAAAAGCAGAGAGTTTCACTGGAACTTTGTCAATATTATAATTGCAAACCAACATGAAGTTAAGGCCACCAAAAGTAGAGAAGACATGAGGAATAACACTTCACATAGAAGTGGGTCTTCTTAGGAATTGTTTTATTCAATATATCTTAAAAGTATTAAGGTAGTAAAGTCCAGAAAATTCAGCCCTCCATACTCATAAGTGTTCATTACAACAGTTTTCCGAAAGTAATGGGTACGGTTTCTCCACAGAAAGTTGAAAAGCATCTGGTCTATCTCCTTGCTTATTTTACCGTCAAGATATAAAGATAAAGCGCCATATGTTAGCCTAGAGATACCTTCAGCCTTGGTTATTAGGACTCTTCCTTTTAAAGATAAGTCCCTCTGTAGCCATTATTTTAGCTTCTGGGCTTTTTTAATGAGAGGGCTAAAATTTAGAAAGCCTCTAGACTTCTGATCCTTTGTAATGGTAATTATTTTTTCATTTTTTTATTTAACCTTTATTTAACCAGTTAGAACAAGTTCTCATTTACTACTGCGACCTGATCAAGAAAGCAAAGCAGTGCGACAAAAAAACAACACAGAGTTACACATGGGATAAACAAAAGTACATGGAAATGGAGTACGGAGGTAAGACAAATAGGCCATAGTAGCGAAGTAATAACAATTTAGCAAATTACCACTGGAGTGATAGATGTGCAGATGATGTGCAGGTAGAAATACTGGTGTGCAAAAGAGCAAAAAAAGTAAATAAAAACAATATGGTAGTTGGATGGGCTATGTACAGCTACAGGTATCGGTGAGCTACTCAGATAGCTGATGCTTAAAGTTAGTGAGGGAGATAAGTCTCCAACTTCAGCGATTTTTGCAATTCGTTCCAGTCATTGACAGCAGAGGAACTGGAAGGAAAGACAGCCAAAGTAGGTGTTGGCTTTGGGGATGACCAGTGAGATATACCTGCTGGAGCACGTGCTACGGTTGGGTGTTGTTATGGTGACCAGTGAGCTCAGATAAGGAGGAGCATTAAATAGCAAAGACTTATAGATGACCTGGAGCCAGTGGGTCTGGCGACGAATATGTAGCGAGGGCCAGCCGACGAGAGCATACAGGTCGCACTGGTGGGTAGTATATGGGGTTTTGGTGACAAAACGGATGGCACTGTGATAGACTGCATCCAATTTGCTGAGTAGAGTGTTGGAGGCTATTTTGTAAATGACATCGCCGAAGTTGAGGATCGGTAGGATAGTCAGTTTTACGAGGGTATGTTTGGCTGCGTGAGCAAAGGAGGCTTTGTTGCGAAATAGGAAGCCGATTCTAGATTTCATTTTGGATTGGAGATGCTTAATGTGAGTCAGGAAGGAGAGTTTACAGTCCAGCCAGACACTTAGAATATGTGGACAACTACAAATACCTAAGTCAGAACCGTCCAGAGTAGTGATACTAGTCAGGCGGGCGGGTCCGGGCAGCGATCGGTTGAAGAGCATGCATTTAGTTTTACTAGCGTTTAAGAGCAGTTGGATGGCGCGGAAGGAGTGCTGTATGGCATTGAAGCTCATCTGGAGGTTAGTTAACACAGTGTCCAAAGAAGGGCCAGATGTATACAGAATGGTGTAGTCTGCGTAGAGGTGTATCAAGGAGTCATCCGCAGCAAGAGCGACATCATTGATATATACAGAGAAAAGAGTCGGCCCGAGAATTGAACCCTGTGGTACACCCATAGAGACTGCCAGAGGTCCGGACAACAGGCCCTCCGATTTGACACACTGAACTCCATCTGAGATGTAGTTGGTGAACCAGGCAAGGCAGTCATCTGAGAAACCAAGGCTGTTGAGTCTGCAGATAAGAATGCGATGATTGACAGAGTCGAAAGCCTTGAACAGGTCGACAAAGACAGCTGCACAGTACTGTCTTTTATCGATGGTGGTTATGATATCGTTTAGTACCTTGAGCGTGGCTGAGGTGCACCCGTGACCAGCTCGGAAACCGGATTGCAGAGAAGGTACGGTGGGATTCGAAATGGTCAGTGATCTGTTTGTTAACTTGGCTTTCAAAGACTTTGGAAAAACAGGGCAGGATGGATATAGGTCTGCAACAGTTTGGGTCTAGAGTGTTACCCCTTTTGAAGAGGGGGAAGACCGCGGCAACTTTCCAATCTTTAAGAATCTCGGACAACATGAAAGGGAGGTTGAACAGACTATTAATAGGGGTTGCAACAATGGCGGCGGATAATTTTAGGAAGAGGATCCAGATTGTCTAGCCCAGCGGATTTGTACGGGTCCAGGTTTTACAGCTATCTGGATTTGGGTGAAGGAGAAGCTGGGGAGGCTCGGGCAAGTAGCTGCGGGGGGTGCTGAGCTGTTGGCCGGGGTTGGGGTAGCCAGGAGGAAAGCATGGCCAGCCATAGAGAAATGCTTATTGAAATTCTCGATTATCGTGGATTTATCGGTGGTGACAGTGTTTCCTAGCCTCAGTGCAGTGGGCAGCTGGGAGGAGGTGCTCTTATTCTCCATGGACTTTAGTGTCCAATAACTTTTTGGAGTTAGAGCTGCATGATGCAAATTTCTGTTTGAAAAAGCTAGCCTTTGCTTTCCTAACTGACTGTGTGTATTGGTTCCTGACTTCCCTGAAAAGTTGCATATCGCGGGGACTATTCGATGCTAGTGCAGTACGCAACAGGATGTTTTTGTGCTGGTCGAGGGCAGTCAGGTCTGTGAACCAAGGGCTATATCTGTTCTTAGTTGTATATTTTTTGAAAGGGGCATGCTTATTTAAGATGTTGAGGAAATTCCTTTTAAAGAACAACCAGGCATCCTCTACTGACGGGATGAGGTCAATATCCTTCCAGGATACCCGGGCCAGGTCGATTAGAAAGGCCTGTTCGCAGAAGTGTTTTAGGGAGCGTTTGACAGTGATGAGGGGTGGTCGTTTGACCACGGACCCATAACGGATGCAGGCAATGAGGCAGTGATCGCTGAGATCCTGATTGAAAACAGCAGAGGTGTATTTGGAGGGCAAGTTGGTAAGGATAATATCTTTGAGGGTGCCCATGTTCATGGATTTAGGATTGTACCTGGTGGGTTCCTTGATAATTTGTGTGAGATTGAGGGCGTCTAGCTTAGATTGTAGGACGGCTGGTGTGTTAAGCATATCCCAGTTTAGGTCACCTAGCAGAACGAACTCTGAAGATAGATGGGGGGCAATCAATTCACATATGGTGTCCAGGGCACAGCTGGGAGCTGAGGGGGGTCTATAACAGGCGGCAACAGTGATAGACTTATTTCTGGAGAGATTAATTTTTCAAATTAGAAACTCGAACTGTTTGGGCATAGACCTGGAAAGTATGACAGAACTTTGCAGGCTAACTCCTTCCCCTTTGGCAGTTCTATCTTGACGGAAAATGTTGTAGTTGGCGATGGAAATCTCTGAATTTTTGGTGGCCTTCCTAAGCCAGGATTCAGACACGGCTAGGACATCAGAGTTGGCGGAGTGTGCTAAAGCAGTGAATAAAACAAATTTAGGGAGGAGGCTTCTGATGTTAACATGCATGAAACCAAGGCTTTTACGGTTACAGAAGTCAACAAATGAGAGCGCCTGGGGGCACACAGGGCCTGGGTTAACCTCCACATCACCCGAGGAACAGAGGAGGGTAGGATGAGGGTACAGCTAAAGGCTATCAAAACTGTCCGTCTAGTGCGTTGGGGACAGAATAAAAGGAGCAGATTTCTGGACGTGGTAGAATAGATTCAGGGCATAACATACAGACAGGTATGGTAGGGTGCGGGTACAGTGGAGGTAAACCTAGGCATTGAGTGACGATGCCTAAATATTTAAGTTCTTATTTCACTGGAATACCATAATATGAAAGTGTCACACAATCTTTGACAGCCATGAGATCACATTTATTAATGTTAAGATATAGACCAGATGCTTTGGGAAAGGATTGTGTCACATTGATCGATATGGGAATCTGACGAGCATCTTTCAGAAAACATTCCTTCCTCCCTCGCCCTGCAAGTGTGTACTCGTTAGACGTCATCAGAAGTGTCCACTTAATTTGAGGGCTGAGGGGATAGGGTATGTCTTGTGTTTGGACCGCAGACCGTGAAAACAACGGTCGGACATCTTGAACGCAGTCTCCAGTTCTTATTATACCAAGAGAGAAAGAGGCCGAACTCGGTGGAAAATTCTATTCACTTTCAATTTAAAGGGCTGTATTGACATGGGACATTTGTTTCCAATGCCAAAGCAGGTGAAATACCACTCTCCAGCAGGTGGCGTTTTTGTTTTTGTTGCCCACCAAGCAAGGAGTTTTTGTATGGAGGTCAATGAGTAACGAACTTAATCAACAAAAAAAAGGAATAGTTTATTTTCTACGTGAGGTTTATTTGATCGAATAGAAGTTTCGTAATGCTTAAGTTGTTACTCGTGTACTGATATAAGTAGGACACGTGATATCCCGGAACTTTGAGAAAAAACACTTTATATCGTTGTTGTCTCGATATGGCTATGCATGTTATGGGGCTAGTTAGCAAAGTATCGCTCTCCATTGAATACATGCAGTCACGTCAACAACCCTCATCGAATATTCAAAAAATGATTACAACAATGAGATCTATCCACCAATCCAAATAAAGGATAAGAGGGAGCTAGATAGCCCGCCGTCCCGCTTTCCGTCAACGACTTCCATTGTTTAGGGCGGAGAAACATGCAACTTGTTAGTATATCCATAATCTTTGTATTATACCGCATTGGTTTTTATTATACCTCAGTGGTTTTCACCCGTGTCTACTTAGTTTAATGGTTGTTGTATATAGGCACGAGCCACACCCTCCTCTTCCCTTTTGGATGAATCGCAGGTGGGGACGTCCAATTCAATGAACGCTATTTCTTTGTGATTGACAGTAAATGATGATTATGCCATATTTACTATTTCTAAATAATATAACATTCTGAATGTGTTATTATAAAATGTATATATTGATACATGAATCTGTTTAATCATTAATTTGTTACAAATGCATAATATTTTTTAACCTGTTTTAATCCTCGTACCCACTACATTCTCCATTAAAGTGTTGAATTGTGTCTCGGATCCTACGGTTTAAAATGATCAACTTGAGAATGGATGGAACATCAAGGTTTGGATTGCACTTGATTTTAATATTCTATATGTGGTTTGGGGTTCCACATTGTGTAAGAACAGCCAGATAGCCAGTCCATTTCTCGGGGTATCGGGCAAATGGGCTGGTCCGTCTTTAGCCAGTGGGCTCTCTTTAGTTGGTTAATAATGGGGGCCACAAGGATGTGCCGGTGTGTAAATGCCTGGGCCAATTTCTGGTCCCAGTCCGTTCCTGGATAACCCCATGTGACCTCCCATCCAGTTTAGTGACCCAATAACAGATGACTTATCATCATCACAACTAGCCTTTGAAATGCAACACTCCCCACAGTTGGCCATTGTTGGTTGCCTACAGGTGTGTGTTTTCCTCTATGTCCAATGTTTACCAATCAGAGGAAGAAGATGGCTGATGATTTAAGTGTGAATGTTTTATAAACATATGTATGTTACAGGTAGAGTATAGGGAGAGGTGGGTAAAGGTAGGTCACGCATAGGTGGACACAATCCATCAAAGATGCTTTTACAGCAATCATCCACAACACTATGGACTGGCTCAAACCAGGTAAAATACATGGCAGACAAAAGTAATCAACAGAATTGGAAAGCGATCAATATGATTGAATCTCATTTATTTCCATGGGTTTGGAAATGTAGACAGTTGATACAGTACGGGACATTGTGTCTGGAGCCAGAAGGTCTTAATGTCCAGGCGGTGACTGGGTTTGCTTTGGTAACATGATACATTTATGATGGCAATAGGTTGAGACAGGGCCACTGTATCAATATGAACTGGCTGAAGTCAGTGAGAATAGTAGAGAGGCCTAAAATACAACGCATTACAATTGTGGACAAAAAAAAGACAAAACCGCAATAACCTTTTCCACACAATCCTGCTGACCCAAACCATACTGTGCTGGCTTAGATATTGTCTTTTCTAGCACGGTTCCAGCAACAATGGTGATTGCGTAACCAGGCCAGCTTTGCTCGGCTCAGTAGTGTGAAACGGTTATAGTGGTGATTCCCAGCAGGGTTGAGGTCAATTATATTTAAATTCCAGTCATTTCAGGAATACACAAAAATTCCAATTCTCTTCAATGCTTTGCAATGAGGAAAATGTGAAATTTGGTTTACTTTCTGAATTGGCCCCGACCCTGATTCCCAGCAGTTCAGGACCACCATCCATTTACTCTCTGGTCCACTTGATGGCCCAGCCTGCACCTCTCCGTGCAGAGCAGCGCTCCACGTCCTTCTCCCTATCCAGAAGGAACTCCCACAGCAGCTGGTTGACTGTCTCCGGCTGGTCCTGCTGTACCCAGTGGCTGCACCCAGGGATGGTGTGCAAGGTGACGGATCCCCGGGCGTAGGGCCTGGTGCCCCCAGACATCCCCTCTACCAGGATGCTGTCAGCCTCGCCCCAGATCAGCAGGCACGGCACCTCCACTTCCTGGTGCTTGTAAAGGGCGTTACTGGAATCATATTAAATGTACAATAAAACGTTCTATAAAACATATTGGTGTTGTGTATTTTTTCCTGGTCCAAACAAAGTACTGGTATGCTGTTTTCTTTCTATATTTCCATGTGCATCTTTTGTATATTTGTATTTTTTGTGGTGATTGCAGGAACAAAATCACCAAGGTGGTGATTCAGTGTCAGATACTGTATGTTGGTGGGGAAAATGGACTTCTACACACAAAACTGCAAATCAAATGAAACGTATTGTTATTTGACAGTCCACATGTTATCATAAAGGATATTGAGGCGGTTAGCTATCTTTCTGACCTGAGTAGTGAGCGATAGTAGTTGAGGGGTGCGGTCAACCCGCCAGGTTGGGACAGGCGGTAGAGATACCCCTCGAGCTGAGCTTCAGTCAACCTGCGGGCACGGTTCCTGATGCCACCACGACCCCCACACAGCAGACTACGCACCAACTGGACACAAAAACACAGGAGAGGAGGAGAACCATGATACTATGACCTGTAATCATGAAAAAAACAGGGTGGAGGACTTAAAACAGACCGTATAAATTAGTTTTACATGCAATTCTATGGGAGGACAGGACCTGGGTTCAAATAGTACTTGTTTTCTTTCAAATACTTTGAACGTATATGCCTGGAGGGGCAGATTTGCGGGGTTTGTACTTTTGGGACTATTCCATTGCACCATGAAAGCACGATAGTGTGCATGAATGTAACTATACGAGTCATAGAAGATAAAGTGCCTCTATGCTGGTGTGAGTTTCTTAGACACTACCTTGAAGTCCTCCAGTGATAGAGTGAACTCTGGGAGTGCAGGGAGCTGGAAGAAGCAGGCATGACCACAGCGCAGGAGCTCAGAGGGTCTCCTCAACACTGCATCTAGGTGGAAAAAAGAGAGAATCACATTATACATAGCCAGCTAGGACATTTCCAATATACTTCTATTCTCTGGAAAACCAAACTATACTGATCGAGCATCGAACTGAACATATTTTAAAGCAAGTCCATAGATATGGTATGGTACGGTTCAGTACCCATAAGGGAAAGTAATAGAACACACACATGCAGGTACACACTCATCATTACCTAGCCAGGAGGCAGGGTGCGGTGCATTCATGATGACCAGTCGCTGCACCATATCAGGCCTCTCCAGCGTGAAGTGCCAGGCCAGCATACCACCCCAGTCATGGCCCACCAACACACAACTGGTGTGGCCTGAAATCTCAGAAAAAACAATAAACTGTTAAACCTTTGAGGCCCATTGAACTCCTTTTAGTTCTATAGCACCATTTCTTCTAGTAATGTAAGATATTTACTACTACTTTCTCCCTCTGTCGTAGACAGTGAAGTCTGCATACATAGTCTGCTGTATATCAGGGAGATTCAACTAATGGCCTTCAGCCCTCAAATACTGCTGGTTTTCTTTTTTAGCTGATAGTTCATTCCTTGTGCGGAGAGACCACACCCATCTGGTGTCCTTGTCCCAGTTGCCAGATTAGAAGGATAGACCAGCAGTTAAATAGCCCATATGGTATACCGAGGCTAACACGTGTAGTGTACCTAATTCATCAATGGCGTCCCTGATATCGTAACAGAGTTTCTCCAGAGAGTAGTCCTCTAGCTGGGAGGGTGCGTCAGAGTCGCCACAGCCACGCAGGTCCATTGCCACCGTGTGGTACTGTCCACTAAACCCACACAGCTGGTAGCGCCACGAGTACCTGAGATAGAGATGGCGGGAGAGAGGATTATTACTTTGCTTAAAGCTGGCAGGTATAATTGTATTATGATATAGTTATAATGCATTGTAAAACTTGTCACTGGCATGTACAATATGACAGGAGATGTGATAATGCTTTATAATGCGGTAATAAAAAAGGAGTGGGTGTGTGTGTGTATGTTACCAATTCTCTGGGAATCCATGAAGGAAGAGCATTAGAGGCTTCCTGCTGTCTCCCTTGGTTACATAATGGAACCTCAAACCAGAGCTCTGTGATAAAAAGGGAGAAGAGGGAGATGGGTGGGATAGGTAGAGGTGAGGAGGAGATGGAAAGACGGCAGAGAGATAGTGAGAGGGTTAACAGCTGCTGTGCTTTCCATCACTCTGGGAATTTGAAAGTGTTTGGCAGAACTACGCTGTTCTTTTTACATAGTTGTCTGTCCTCCAGCTTCTAATATTAGAGTAGAGTGGAGATAGATAATGTTGAAACGGGTGTGTATCCCAAATGGCACTCTATTCCCTAGATAGTGTACTACTTTTCACCAGGGCTCATAGAGCTCTGGCCAAGAGTTGTGCAATGGGTCAAGGTCAAACGTTGTGTGTTGAGTTCCATTCGGGATGCAGACAGGGAGGTGGAGTGGGTGATCAAACTAAAATTAGATACAACCCCTCAACTCTTGCACACATTAGTCAACTGAGCAATTGTCAAGACCGATAAACAGATAGCCTAATGTTGTATTTCACTTGAAAAGACCCATTGATATTTTATTTACCCCGCTATCCCACCCAAACATGTTTGATTTCCTTATGTTTGAGGGTAATCATTAAGTACTCACCAATTGCTGACTGCAATAAAATATAAAAGTAGCAAATGTTATGCTGACAATAGCAGTGTTTTTCTCTCTCACTCCTATCTATTCTTACCCTGCCCCACAAGTAGCCGTGTGTGCCCAGAGTGGGATCACGCAGACAGGCGGGCTGCTTCTTGCGGACTGTCCATTGGAAGGTCCCGTAGGGGTCTTTCAGTGCACGCCATGCGATCCGGGTAAGAACCAGTACGGCTGTGAGTCCAGCCGTGCCATATACAAGAAACCAGTACAGCACAGACTGAAACCACAGACACAATCTGGTCGGAACCAAGAGAAGGTCCACGATCACGGAATTGCTCATTGCTCGCCTCCTTATTCTAGTTTTGGACCGCAAGTTTTAACAGGCTGCGAGTGCGTCTGCTGTGTGTCTGTTGGGAAATCCCCAGTGGCGCGTCCGCTTCTTCAATATGGCTTATTGTAAAGAGCGTACCTTTCCCGCCTCATTTCAATACCCTTAGGGAAAGATTATTTACAGGTGTAAAAAAACACACGATTTCACATGTGCAATGTCCCCATGTTTTTGGGACACTTCACATGTGATATTCCACATGAAGTTTCACATGGATTAAAATGTTCACGATGCCCTGCAGTCATTAGGTTGTCCCCAGAACGTCACGAAATAGCCAGTGTTTTCCAAGTCAATCTCAACTTTGTGTAATATATTCAATAAAATCGATTTCAGTAACTCCAGAAATTATTCACACCCCTCGACTTTTTCGGGTCACTGGCCTACACACAATACCTATAATGTCAAAATGGAAATGTGTTTTTAGAAATGTTTTGAAATGAATTAAAAATGGAAAGTTGAAATGTCATAGCAAGCCTAAATAAGTTCAGGAGTAAAAATGTGCTTAACCAGTCACATAAGTTGCATGGACTCACTGTGTGCAATAGTGTTTAACATAATTTTTTTATGACTACCTCATCTCTGTACCCCACACACACAATTATCTGTGAGGTCCCATCAGTTGAGCAGTGAATTTGAAACAAATTCAACCACAAAGACCAGGGAGGTTTTCCAAAGCCTCTCAAAGGCCACCCATTTTATCTTACCATTATTTAACTAGGCAAGTCAGTTAAGAACAAATTCTTAATTTCAATGACGGCCTAGGAACAGTGGGTTCAGGGGCAGGACGACAGATTTTTACCTTGTCGGCTTGGGGATTCGATCTTGCAACCTTTCGGTTACTAGTCCAACGCACTAACCACTAACCACAACCACCTGCCGCCCCTATTTGTAGATGGGTGGGGGGAAAAGCAGACATTGAATATCCCTTTGAGCATGGTGATGTTAATACACTTCACACGGGTATCACTACAAAGATACAGACGTCCTTCCTAACTCAGTTGCCGAAGAGGAGGGAAACCACTCTGAAATTTCACCACGAGGCCAATGGGGACTTTTAAGGGCTGTGATAGAAAACTGAGGATGGATCAACATTGTAGTTACAATACTAACCTAAATGACAGAGTGAGGAAGCCTGTACAGAATAAAAATATTCCAAAACATGCATCCTCTTTGCAACAAGGCACTATAGTAACACTGCAAAAAAAGAGGCAAAGCAATTACATTTTTGTCCTGGTATGAATACTTTCTGAAGGCACTGTATATGCTACAAATGAGGAAGCGTCACTCTCTCTCTCCCTCAAAAGTTAATATCCCTAAGAAAGTATGGGCTAGTTTTACAGATAGATTGCACCAGTACTGTACTACATTGTCCTCTAGTCCATAAATAGTCCATCCCCGACATCACAGAACCAAATGTAGGACTTCACTAAGGAAACCAGTCCAGAGCCCTTATTACCATAATCCAATGCAAAGGAAAGAAATACCAACATTTTGTTTATTTTTTATTTTCTATAAAAGAGATGAGTTTACTCCATGATCATAACAGATTTAATCATTGACCTCGACAGACCACTCACATACCAAACAATAATCGAGGAAAATGTTACACAAAACCCCCCAAAAAACAAAAGACCAAAAATGTAACACAAAATAAAATACCTGAATAAAGCAAACTCTGCTGAGCACATTCTGAAGAAGAATCCATATTTATGGCACATCATGTCCATCAGTTACCATGGGGATAAAAATAAGGAATTAATAAAAGGCTTGAAGGAATGAAAAAGTATTTGACCTTTTCATAACCTGTCTAACAAAACAAAATTATATATAGGCTATTCATATATGGTGGACTCCATCAAAATGAAGACTGGCTTTAGCAAAGAAACTCGTTCTCTTGTAGCATTTTGTATATTAATCTTCATCTCCATTTCAAATGCTTTTCTATAATGGGGCACATGCGTCCCTGCGCCACATACTAAAATCATACATACATACTCATCCTCACAAACGTTCTGACACACAAATGCTAAAGTGGCGCGGCAGAAACAGGTCTACTTAAAAATGTACTGATTGAATGAAAATGAGAAAGTAGTCGAGTCAAGTGTACACTCATACCACAGAAGTCCAGCTAAAACTAGATTTAAACCTGAATATCGTTAAATGGGTAAAATATAAAATGCTGACTTTTCCTTTGACTTTTTACACAAGCTTATCCTAAATCTCCCTCCCTCCCCTTCCCACCCGTACATACTGTATCCACCCCAAATGTAATATATGCCAACTAGAATCATAGAACAATACAGGCACTGGAGAAAAACACCATAAGAGAAAACGCAGAGGACAGGGTCAGAGGTCAACCTGTCGTGACCTGTGACCCCCTTCGCCAACTCCAACAACAGAATTAGAACTTACATGTATCCACTAGAATCGAACAAGAAAAAATATAGAAATCAGAGCTGTTTTTGTAGGGTTTTCTAGAACATTTTTTTTGTCAAATTTATTTCTCGTATTTTTGTACGGCTAAAAGTTTCCCTCTGATTAATTGTAGTCATCATAATAATAACAAGACTCATGCACAGACTAGCCCGGAGGTGGAGCTCTTTTTTTGGTCTCTGCTCTCAGCATTAGTAAAGTCTGGAGGGTGGAGGTACATCCCAAATGGCACCCTATTTCCTATATAGTACACTAGAGTACCCCATGTGCCCTGGTCAAAAGCAATGCACTATATAAGGAGCATTTTGGATGCATCCTGGTACTAAATCTGTAAGAAGTGTCTCATCTGTTCTTATAAGAGCCCAATAAAATTGCAGTTGGAACTAATTATGTTTTGAGGTTTGCCTCACCCCATTCCTTGTCCCCAAATGACATGTAAAGTAGAGTGGCGGGCTCACTACCAGATTAGAACCCTTTGGATATGTTCCAACAACCATACCAGCACACCACTTATTTTGCATGTCCAATACATTGCTTCATTGTAAGTAGTATGCTAGTGTGTATAATGTAACATTCTTTTAACTTTAACTAGGCAAATTCCAGGCCAATATACAAGCAAGGAACAGGGAGGAATCAACACAGTTTATAAATCAAACAGTTCAGTAATAGTTACTGATTCTCTGGTTCAATAGTTTATATGAATCAGCTGCAAAGAGGAAAATGCTATTAATGACCACTTTCCTAGCTGTCTCCAAGCGTAATAATACACAATAAGGTGGTTACAGTGATGGTGAACTCAGATTCAACCCAACCAAGACACAGCTCTAGAAACAGCTGGACTCTGGCGTCATCCAAAATGGCACCCTATCCCCTTTATAGTGCACTACTAAACTAGTGCACTATGTAGGAAACCAGGTGCCATTTGGGACTGAGCCTCTGCCTCTAGTAGTGATCAGACTGTTTTGCTCCAGCTTCAGATGAGGAAGAAAACATGAAATATGAAAACTTCAAATGGTTCTTTAATTAATTAACACTTGTTGGAATAATGCATATATTAGGTTTTATCCTCTTAAAAACTACCTAAACGCTTTGTTTGAAGAGGGGTGATGAGGACAAGGGGGAAAAAAATCTATTTATATATTAAGAAAAAAAACACATATGAACAAAGAAGCATTTTTTTTTTAAAGGAGAAGTGGGAGGAATTCAGCATTAAAAAGGTAATGGTTGTTTGGCATAGACAGTGGGGCAAGTGTGTTGGTGAGGGGAGGGAGGGAGAAAAATATTTACAAAACAAATAAACAGTAATCATAGAATAAGAAAATACCTCTTTACAGTAGATCCTACATAATGAAAAAAGAAATCTGCACTTAATTCTGCTTTCTCCCTCCCACTGCAGACGGACTGTTCCATAATTTGTTGTTACTGATTTGTTCATATGCCCAGGCAAGGGAGAGAGGCCTATCTAATGTACGGTCTGTGTGTGTGTGTGTGGACAATGGACAAGAGTGAGGCAGAAGGCAAAGCTGTACTGTACCTCCTCTCCTAGAAAAAGAACACGTCAGAAGTTGAAGTCCCTCCCCCCTTATACACACACACACACCTGTCCCCAACAATTCCTTACATGTGTTCTCTCTAAAAAAGAAAAAGAAAAAAACAGATCACATAAAAATATTTATTCTGCCTCTCCTCTTATCAGACAGACGCCTGTCTGGCAGTCTTTATGAACACCCCAGTCTCGGTCCGTAGATACGCATAGGTACTTTGTTTCTCAGAGCATTTCACCGTTGCTGTGTTTTTCCGTTATCGTCTTTTACTTCCATTGACAAGATTGTTCTCCTTTGCTCTGTCCCGTGTGAAAGTATCAATCAGGTGTGAAATTACATGACCACCCGGAATCCTTTCCCTCATGTCTTGTTGCCAGGGGCAACAACAAGGGTCAAATCCCCAGAGAAACGACACCAAAACGTGGTTGAAAATATCCTGTTTATGTCGCTCCTTCAATGTGGCGTCTTACTTCCAGAGGCTGCATAGCAGAGCAGCTAACAGCCGAGTAGCTCGCCAGTCTAGCTGAAGATCACCCCCTCTGCTCTGGAGGAGGGGGGGGGGGGGGATTGTTTAATTCACATCCTGTATCTTGGTTCATTAAACCCCCCCCCCACCTGTGATGTCATACAGAAGATTCCATTTCATACGAAATGTTCAATTCCATATACATCATTCTGTTATGTGTTCTTGTTTCAGTGTTAAGTTTCTGGGGGTTCTCTCGTCATCAGAACAAGTTCTCCTCAAAGATAGCCATCAGGTCGCTTTGGAAATTCATGTCGATGGTCGCCGCCATCTGGAGAGGGGAGAGAGATTGAGGTGTCAGAAGAGCTGAGAGACTGAACATGGCATAGGGACTGATCATAAACTCACTGACACCGCTTTTGTGCTTCTCCCCTTCTGTCAATTCCCAAAGAGAAAGACATGGATATGTAAAATTGTTTTACAAAATGCAATACACGAGACAGGACAATTAAGGACATGCAATAGTCACAAAAAGAGACATGCCAACTATGAAACACACAGGACAATGCACATGACAATAACCCTACAGTAACAAACAAATAACCCAATCCCCCAACTATTAGCGATGGGGGGAAAATTTGATTCAGTTACATATCGGGATTTGACGATATACCGTATCGTTTTGACAATGTCGCAATATTATTTTTGCACTAGTTGTCTGTATCCATTATTTTTCCTTCAAAGCTTTTCTCCTTTTTAAATAGGGAACCAATTTGTTTTCAGCACTTATTTCCATGAAAGGTCAAAACAAATTTTTTCATGGCTCTCTCATCTATCTACAGCAGATATATGGCGAGCAATATGTTAGGACCATGGAATCGAATCAATAAGTATCGTCATAACATCGTATCTTGAGGACCTGTTATGGAATTTTTATGAATAATGACTAAATTATGTATACATTTAACGTAGAACTATAACTAAAACTACCCTGTCATTGTATGATTGTATGAAATTTATTAGAATCATACATCTAATGTGTGTAGTTTTAGTCAGAATTAGGACAAGGACTTTTTGTTCTTTTTTAGTATGTAAGCAGGGTGCAATTGTGAGAATGTATGAGATAAGAGGAGCTATCGACAGACAAGCTCTACTACTGTGTTCCTTACAGGACTTACAAGGTCTCTCCCCTCCCACCCAGAGAGGGGAGAGACCTTGGGCTTGTAGTAGATTGTATAACAGGTGGCAGACAATGTAGGAGAAGAAGACTTGTGAACTATATTGTCATTGTTTCTGAGAGGGACATTTATGACGAAATGTGAGGTATATAGACCAATGTACAGGAAATGATAGGCAGAACGTTCCGGTAAATAAACATTTGACTATTGTAGACTGGGCCTCTGTCTGTTTTTATTTCTATCAGTATCCTACAAATCCTGATATAGCAGACGGAGTAATTGAATTTAATAGGTTAAAGAACTTGAGAACTTAATTCTCCTAACAGGACCCTGGCAATTCCCAGCCCTATCAACTATGTGGGAAACTAGACTCACCGCTTCTCTCCTCCTCCTCTCCTGCTCGCGGCGTCGCGCTAGCTCCCTCTGCTGGTCCTGGGCTGAGGGCTGGGGCGGTGTGGGGGCCTGTGGCGGCTGGGGGAGGGCAGCGGGCTGGGCCTGGGGGGCTGGTGCCTGGGGTTGCTGCTGGGGCTGGGTGGCCTGGATGTGTTGCTGCTGCTCCAGACGTCTGCTTCGAGGCTCCTCATGAACCCTCCTCGACTGCTGCTGAGGCTCCAGGATATCCTCATCATCCCGGTCACGACCCCTGAGAGAGAGAGAGAGAGAGAGAGAGAGAGAGAGAGAGAGAGAGAGAGAGAGAGAGAGAGAGAGAGAGAGAGAGAGAGAGAGAGGAGTGAGTTTCACAAATTCTTTGTAGCACACATTCTCTTGACGACCAAGACTTACTCATAGAACAGCAAAGTGCTTCAATTTGACGAATTTTGTTCATTCACAGAGAGAGAGAGAGAGCAACAGAGAGAGAAAGAAATGAGCTTCGCAAAGGCGTGGTAGCTAACGTGGAATGTTCTTTCTCTCGACAATCCCGGATCCGCAAGACTCAGAACACCAAAGTGAAACTTCATTTGACAAATTTTGTTCGATCACACACAAAGAAAATGTATTGTCAAACATCGATGTACAAAAAGAAACATTGAAGGCAGGGTTGAAACACCTCAGAGTTTTTGTAGACGACCCAACTGTAATCCTCACCGTAATTTCTCCTGCTCCCGGCGCAGTTTGTCCCTCTCAGCCTGCTCTGCCTGGGCCTTAAGAGCCTTCTCCCTCTCCTCTTTCTCCCGGGCGGCCCGGCGGAACTGCTCGAAGCTGTCGCTAGACGACTTCACTGCAGACAAGGGCGCTGACGTGGACTTCTGGGCCAGGCTGGCCCACGAACCCATGTTCTTCAGTTTCACATCCTGACCGACGGATAGATGGACGGATGGCGACAGGCAGATGACAGCGAGGGAGGAGATTAAGGGAGAGCAGATATGTTAATATTTGACTCATCACATACCCAAACTATTGAAACGAGTGGCTATGATGGTATTCTCATAATAAGAGATAATATACAGAGTATACCAAACATTAGGAACATTGAGTTGCGCACCCCCCCCTAAGAGTGTTGGCCTAGTGACCTTTCGGTTACTAGGCCAACACTCTTAACCGCTGGGCTACCTGCCACCCATAGGCTTATAATACGGTGTACGTGTGTATGGCAACGTGCTGCTCTGCCTTCCACCCACCTGTACCTTTTTGGGGGCGACGGGCGTTTTGGGCTCCTGTTTGAACTTGTCCTTGTCTGGCAGGGAGGAGGAGGAGGAGGGAGGACCGCTGGGCTCTGAGGAACGGATGACCGGCCGAGAGCTGTCCATCGACTTCACATCTGATGCACGTAAACAGACACAAGGAATACAGAACATGTCAAAAAGAAAGACGTGTGTGCGCATTCGCTCGTTCGTTTTACACACAATCACGTTCCTTCTTATGGAACGTGTGTTTGTCTACAGATGAGCACTATTCCCACTTCCACACACAGTACACCCCCATAAATAGTACACCCACAAATAAAACACACTAGGCTGGGCAACATGACCAAAATATTTGACTGTATTTTATGTTTTTGAATCATAAAAGTTCTACATTTGCTTTATGAGTAGTTCATGACCCCAGGGTGGCAACACATACATGCTAAGTGTTTTTAAAATGGGTCTTTCTCCATTCTGATTGTTTTATACTGTTTCATCAAACTTAAACCCACATTTATTTGGCATATTCATCCATTTCCTGCACTCATTGGGGATCACTGGCACATAGGGCTGCACGATATGGGCAATAAATCTAGGCCTTGTTTTTAACCAAATGTTGACTTGCGATTTAGATCAAAACACTTTGAAGTTGTTGGAATCATGGAAAATAATGATTATTCTAATTCTATAGTTCAAATATAATAGTAGGTACTTTGAATACAGTGTTTGACATGACAAGGAATGAAAATGCCCAGGAGTTATTGTGACAGAGTAGAAACCAAAGTGTTGGTCAGTGTTTCCCAGGGGACCCATATAATCTTTGGCTACATTGAACGTTTTCTCTTACTTCATGTAGCTAACATTCATGGCTTGCCTATTCCTTTTTGATTTAGAAGACACTGATGCACAAACATGCAGATTTAGGCCTACACTAGCACAGAAATCAGGTTGTATTAGCTAGCTACATTTGTTCTGACACAGAACATTTATTAGCTAGCCAGCTGACTAGCGAATAGCAGCTAAGACGATTTATTTTAGCCAAAACTTGCCAACAAAAGACAAACTAGCTGTGTGCAGACTAAGAGAAACTAACAGTGTAATTGTAAAACCTTTGTGGATTTATATTTAGGAGAAAAGTGGAAAGCAGCATCGTTGTCATCGACGTCTTGTTGCATCTGCTGCATTGACTATGCAGACTCAAGTGGTCTCGTGTTCGAGCAACAACTGCACAACAGTCACTTGAGTGACAGGGGGGCGGGGCCTTGCTGAGAGAGTGAGAGCAACGACTCAAATAGCGGAGTAAACTATAAAAGAGGACGTTACACATGGCGGAGGTGCGTATTTAACAAACCAAACATTGAAATACCGTTATAGAAGGTAAAGTAAAAACCCAAACCAGTATATAGTAAAATACAGTATACCGCCCAGCCCTAACACACACACACAAAGTTTTGTATTGTTATCCTTGTGGGGACCAAAGAATTGATTCCCATCCAAAATCTTATTGTCCTTAACCTAACCTTAATTCCAAACCCTAACCCTTAAACCTAAAATAATTTTAAAAAATCCTTGTGGGGACCGGCAAAATATACCAGTGTACTCACTCTGCTGTGCGTGGCCTGGTAGAGAGGGCTTGCTGTGGCTGTCTGGGTGTTTGTGAGGGTCTTGTCTCATGGCTGGGCTGAAGGGCTCTCCTCCTCTCATCACCGGAGAGGGAGGCAACTTCTCTTCTTTCAAGGCTACTAGGGCCGGGGGCGCACGCTGCTCCTTCAACACACAGCACACGGCCGGACAGGGTTAACGGCACATTCTGGAAGATGTTCTGCTCTTCATTGGTCGTTTCGATGAATGATACACACCCATTACAAAACACACTCAGGATTGTGGCTTAAATGCTTGCTGTCCCTTTAACAAGCACATAGAAATGCAGGTTAACGCGTACGTTCCTCACACACAGAGGCTCTATCGAACTTCACACGGCACAAGCAGACAAGACCAGGGATTCAAATAGTGTGGTTTTCATTCAAATACTTTCAGCTGTTGTTTGAGCCTGCCTGCGGCGCACTTTGTGTTAGGACTAGTCAATGAACCCCATTGTGCCAGGCAAGCTCAAACAACCCAGCGCAGCTGTAGTACTTGAGAGAAAACATTATTTGAATGCGCGTTCGCAAAACCGATCCAGACTGACAGAAATAGAGACAGATACACACACACACACACATGCGCTACTCACTTTCTTGGGCTGCAGGTTGTGTGGCGGAGACTGGTGCGTTATGGGGGGATACTGGGGGAGGTGGGGGGAATGCATCATGATGGGGGAGGGGTTCTCCCTTAGGTGCCCTGTAGGCAGAACAGACGGAATGATTAGAATCACCATTTAGTCTGATTCAAAACCTAGAGCACAGTGTCCTAACATACCGAAACACACGACGGTCCAGGTTGTCTCTTTTGCAGTTACGCTGTATAGATTGCTATGTTATAATAATGTAGTTCCTGAGACACTACACACTTCTCCAGGTTTTGTGAGATCTGAGGTCTTCCAATCAACCAATTTAATCAACCAATCAACACTTGAGTCTCACCACTGTTATATGGATCAGCCTTGATCTGTCGAGGGGAGGGGTGTTGCTGTTGTTGGATGATGTGCTGTGCTTTGGCGGAGGCCTGCATTGACCCCTTGTGTTGCCCTGCAGCGGCCTGCCTGTCTGAGTGACCCGTCTGCTGTGCCACCGGCCCCTGGGAGGGGTAACCCATCTGGGCATGCTGCTGCAGGTGGCGGGCTACTTGGTGCGGGGGTAGGATCTGACGCGATGGGGGGATGGGCTTGGACTGGGGCTGGGGGGGCTGGACTGAGAGCTGGGGGGGCTGAAGAGAGGTCTGGGAGGGCTGGACCTAGGATAGGAGGATACAATCAATTTAATGTCCCAGAGGGCAAATTTTACCAAGACACAGTGACTGTATAAGAAATAAACAATGTACATTACAAACACAACATAAACAATACAAATATTATATACACATTATGTGTACCCAAAGAAGAGTAGCTGCTGCTTCTGCAAAAGCTAAAAGGGATCCAAATAAACTAGGGCTGACCCCATTTAGTCGGTTGGTCGATAGAATAAACAAAATCTGTCGACCAATAGCCTAACAGTTTATTTTCATGGTGCACAAGACACCCGTCTGATTTGCGCCCGTCTCGGTGGACTAATCCACTCTAAGACATATGTATATGACTATATTATGTACAAATAATGGTGCAATCTAATATTATTTTATAACAAATGCGCTTTCCCCCGCGTTGGATACGGTCACTGTCCGCAGTTTTTGAAACAATCTTTAGTGAAAGGTAGAATTGCTGCTTTTCCCTATGTTGCTATGTGTTTAATAGCAAAATTAACCAACATATTGGGATCGAGAACAACGCAGCAGCAGAATAGACAAGGTAACAGCCCTTGCCTTACGCCCTATTCAGATGGGACTTGTTTTACAGGGGGTGGTCAGGTAATGTAATTATGTGCACAAACACCACATCGGTAATTTTAGTCCGGTCCGAATTTGCACATGGCAGGAGAGAGTAACCATTCCAGCCAAGAGGGAGAGTTTTTATTTGGGGGGGGGGGGGGTCAGTTGGTTGAGGGGCAGCTCTCGGGGGAACTGTGGGAGGATATTGGATGATTGGTGGCCTGGCGGTTGGGAGTTTGGGCCGGTGGCCAATGGGTCGCTGGTTCGGGTCCCCGTTTTAACTTGGTGGGAGATCTGTTGAGGTGTCCTTTGGCTGGGTGCTTGACCCTGGGTGCTCCTGTGGGTCACTCTGGATGGGAGACGGTTAGATGACTGAATGTAATGTAAATGTTGAGGGGCTTCACTGCAGGTAGATTGCAGTGGTGGAAAAAGTATCCAATTTTCAAACTTGAGTAGAAGTAAAGATACCTTAAAAGATAATAAGTAAAAGTCACCCAGTAAAATACTGATTGAGTTAAAGTCTAAAAGTAGTTGGTTTTAAATGTACTTAAGTATCAAAAGTAAAAGTCTAAATCATTTAAAATGTCTTATATTAAGCAAACCAGAAAACACGATTTTGTGTTTTTTTAAAAATGTACAGATAGCCAGGGACACAGTTGAACACTCAGACATAATTCAAAGACGAAACATGTGTGTTTAGGGAGTCTGCCAGATCAGAGGCTGTAGGGAGGACCAGGGATGTTCTCTTGATAAGTCCGTGAATTAGACAATATTCCTGTTCTGCTAAGCATTCAAAATGTAATGAGTTCTTTTGGGTGTCAGGGAAAATATAATGTACTTCTTACTCCTTACTTTCTTTAGGAATGTAGTAGAGTAAAAGTTGTCAAAAAATATAAATAGTAAAGTACAGATACCCCAAAAAACTCTACTTTAAAGTATTTTTACTTAAGTACTTTACACCACTGGTAAATTCTATGTTTTCGTATTTTAAAAAACAATTCCAGCCAGAATAACCTACTGTTTTTGGCGAACTCTGATAATACTAGTTCCCTACGAATCGACATCCCTGTGTTTTGAGAGAAATGTCTGAGTTTGACAGGTGTTGCTCACAGGTTGCGGAAGAAAACAATAACTGATTCGATAAATTGAACGAAGTACGAAGGACCGAAATGCATCAACTTTCACAGTGAATGCTTTTGTAGAAATGGATTGAATATTGCCAAATCCATCAGTACAAAATAAATGTGCCTATCTAATGCAACCCTTGCTGTTAATAGACGTAAACGTTTGGAAATAAGTTGACTTTCGCATCCATAGCCTTAAAAATGCATCTCTAGTGCACTGTTTAGCTCACATCTGAAGGCTGGGGGGCATTTAGGACGTCTACTGCGGATTGCTAAAATATCCTAATGATTATGATCACACTTCCTCAATTTAAATTTTATGACGACACTATACCAAAAAATGGTTTGGTATGGTTTAGAAACTTGGGAGTTAAAAACCAAGCTCGAGTTAATAGTGTAGCCCTGTTATCACCTGGGCTTCCGTCATAACTCTCAATTTATCATTTAATAAAAATATATATATCATTACGGGAGTTTGGAAAAAAGTAATCCCGTCTGAATCGTCCTGTGGAATAATGGACATTCTGGAGTAATAATTACGTAACCAAAATTGTCTAGTAATAGAAGCCCCCTGCGAATAGGGCTTAGCCTAATTGTCTAAGCAAATTGAGGAGATAGCAAACCCCAACTTAATTAGGTCTATAAATCAATAGTCTAACTTAAATGTGCCTGGCTTTATAAAATCATCCACATGTACAATACCAGTCAAAAGTTTGGACTTACTCATTCAAGGGTTTTTCTTTATTTTTTACTAGCCATCAAAACTATGAAATAACCCATATGGAATCATATTTTTGAGATTCTTCAAAGTAATCTCCCTTTGCATTCACAGCTTTACACGCTCTTCCCATTCTCTCAACCAGCTTCATGAGGTAGTCACCTGGAATGCATTTCAATTAACAGGTGTGCCTTGTTAAAAGTTCATTTGTGGAATTTCTTTCCTCAATGCGTTTGAGCCAATCAGCTGTGTTGTGACAAGGTAGGGGTGGTATACAAAAGACAGCCCTATTTGGTAAAAGACCAAGTCCATATTATGGCAAGAACAGCTCAAATAAGCAAAGAGAAATGACCGTCCATCATTACTTTAAGACGTGAAGGTCAGTCAATCCTGAAATTTGAAAGTTTCTTCAAGTGCAGTCGCATAAACCATCAAGTGCTACGTTGAAGCTGTCTCTCAAGAGGACCACCACAGGAAAGGAAGACCCAGAGTAACCTCTGCTGCAGAGTATAAGTTCATTAGAGTTAACTGTACCTCAGATTGCAGCCCAAATAAATGCTTCACAGAGTTCAAGTAACAGACATCTCAACATCAACTATTCAGAGGAGACTGCGTGAATCAGGCCTTCATGGTCGAATTTCTGCAAAGAAACCACTACTAAAGGACACCAATTATAAGAAACTAGCTTGCGCCAAAAAACACACGCAATTGACATTAGACCGGTGGAAATCTGTCCTTTGGTCTGATGAGTCCAAATTTGAAATTTTTGGTTCCAACCTCCGTGTCTTTGTGAGACACAGAGTAGGTAAATGGATGATCTCCGCAAGTGTGGTTCCCACCATGATGCATGGGGAGGGGAGGTAATGGTGTGGTGGTGCTTTGCTGGTGAATTCAAGGCACACTTAACCAGCATGGCTACCACAGCATTCTGCAGCGATACCCCATCCCATCTGGTTTGTACTTAGTGGGACTATCATTTGTTTTTGAACAGAACAATGACCCAACACACCTCCACAGTGTGTAAGGGCTATTTGACCAAGAAAGAGAGTGATGGAGTGCTGCATCAGATCACCTGGCCTCCACAATCCCCGACCTCAACCCAAATGAGATGGTTTGGGATGAGTCGGACCGCAGAGTGAAGGAAAAGCAGCCAACAAGTGTTCAGCATATGTGGGAACTCCTTCAAGACCGTTGGAAAAGCATTCCAGATAAAGCTGGTTGAGAGAATGCCAAGTGTGTGCAAAGCTGTCAAGGCAAAGGGTGGCTCATTTGAAGAAACTAAAATGTATTTCTATTTGTTTAACACTATTGGTTACTATTGGTTCATAGTTTTGATGTCTCTACTATTATTCTACAATGTAGAAAAATAGTAAAATAAATAAAAAACCATGAATGAGTAGGTGTATCCAAACTTTGGACTGGTACTGTATCTAAAGAAATAAGACAGATCTTGCTTCTGTTGCCTGTGAGTGTTTAATAGCCTACTGATTACGTGAGCACCAAGCCTCATGAAACGGGCAAAATGTTGGATAAAGCAATTTCATAGATTTGTCCGTTTTTAATCTTTGTTATGCTGTAATAAAGGCTTTACAATTTCTGTTACCAACAGACTGGCATTACTTATTGTTTACCCTGTTCCAAACAGGAAGAAAAATTATATTGTAATCTTACAGCACCTGTTGGTCACACATAATATACACGCAGCTCTCGCTCCTATACCCTCCTTTCGCTTGATCTCATTATTACAATCATTATTATGATCATCATTATAATAAGTCATGTCGTGATTCTTAGTAGGCTTTGTAGAGTAGCCTTGTACAACCACCATCGAGCTGTAGGCCTAACAGCACGTCCTGTTCAGTCTTATTACCGTAACTTAAGGCCTATATTTCAATATATAGTCTAATGTATCAATCAATCATTTATAAGAGACGTTCATGCTTTGAAATGCAATCAAGCATTTTAGTTTTAAAACAAAGGGAGCTTTGAATAATTAGCCTCAACAAGAAATAAACCGCAATGCATGCAACTGTTTTTAGTCTGCTGTAATAAATGCTTTAAATAAATAAAAATATTAGTTAGAACAGACTCTCTGGTACACTTATTTAGTGTTGTTTACACTGTTCCAAATGGTCAAAAAAATATAATAAAATAATGTGTTCGGCACTCACGCAACGCTTGCTCCTATACCCTCCTTTTTCTTGATCTCCAGTAGCTTCCACAACCAAGTCAAATGTCTTCCACTGATCTGACTTCCCCTTTCCCTCCTGAGCAACCAGTAAACATTCACCCGGTTCAAGTTTATTTTTCACGTCCTCTGCATCCATTTCTCTGTCGAGATTACCGTGTTGGGAGTTTATTATCACCAATTCATTGATGTGATTATTATAGGCTATAGGTCAGGCTCTAGTGGTCACATGCATGCATGCGGTGCTTACATGTTTCACGTAAAGAGAGCAAGGCTTGAGGGAATAGGGAAAGTTTTTCCTAAACAAATGAGGGATTTCGGTAACAGAACTTCTCAGTCAGGAACAAGTTAAGAAACTAAATGGCTGTAATGATGTTGCAGCTTCAGCACGGACAGCGCAATAAACACTTGCTGGGCTGTCTTTCGCTGCAGTAGGGAGGAGAGCGAGACAACGTGCGCCAGTCACACAGGCACTCACTGTCTTTAAAGAGGCTGATGGTCACACTGTGTTGAGCCATTTGTGTCTTAATTATTTAATCAAACAGTGTGCTTAAAGCATCAGACAAGCTCAGTGCATATGTAGTTAGTTTTATTCAAACACCTAGGTTGTGTCTGCCTATATATGGAAAAATAGGTTTAAACGTTTCAACCAATGGATTGAACATGTCGACTCTCGGTCGACCAATATTATTATTTTTTGTCGGGAGCAGCCCTAAAAGAAACATATTACACACATCAACATATACACAATACAGACCTGTACAGACTGCAGGAGGGGAGCCTGGTTCTGTTGTTGGCGAACCTGGAGAGACTGCATGATCTGCTGGGGATTGTGTGGTTGCTGGCCAGGTCTTCCCTGGCTCTGTCCCTGCTGCAGGTAGAGATGCATCTGGGGTAAGGGTGGAATCACCTCCTCATCGTCCTCCAGGAGCATCTGGGGGGGCTGGGAGGACAGCAGGCCCTGAGGGGTGAGGGTGGGAGGGGACAAGGGCCGCTGCTGCAGGGACTGGGGGGGGGTGGGGTGGAGGATGTGGGGTGGGAGGTGGTGCTGGGGTGGAGGGGCTTGTGGCTGAAGCTGTTGTTGTTGTTGTTGTTGTTGTTGTAGGGATGGCTGGGGCGGTGGTTGCTGCTGCTGGGGGGGTTTGGGAGGTAGAGCTGCTGCCCTGTGGCTGGGTCGAGACGGCTGCTGAGGCAAGGCGTTGTGCAAAGCTACAGGTGAAGAGGAGGAAGGTAAACAATGACAAAATGTGGTTAGGAGTCAGGATGTAAACATCACAATGAAAAAAGTCAAAAGGACTGCCCAGTTAATCTAATCCTAGGTCAATAAATGCTCAGGATTTTTTTTTTAGGAAGCCTTCAGGTAACAAGGAACCGATTTATTGCAGAACTGGGTGCAGAAAGTATTTTCTTTCAAATACTTTGTTTGCATTGGATCGATCCCGCCCAGTGCACCAGATGGGTGGCGTTAACACATTCTGGACTATTCCATTGGCCCCATTACGCCAGGCAAGCTCAATCAACCACAACTCAAATATTAGAAAGAAATACAAAAAGACTATCTGGCAGGTGTGTCTCGAAGAGGCCGGGACTTACCTGGGTTAGGGTTGGGGAGGATGGGGTGCTGGTTGAGAAATGGGTGCGTCTCCGGGGACACGGGCCCTGGTGCGGAATGAGCGTTGAGGTGGGGGGGCACGGCAGGCGACGAGGAGTGGTGGTGCTGGGACAGGTGCATGAGGGGCTGCTGGCCAAAGTGGGGCAGCGAATCAAACGTGTTCTCCAGCAGCTGGGAGGACTCCAACGCCGTGACCGTTACCTAGACATTACACACAAGCGCCATCATACACTGAACTTCACTGCTGCACTTTTCAGTGATGCCAAATGCTTTTTTAATCAGCTGTGTAGTCCCGCTGTACAGTCACCATCCCTATCAAATCGTATTGATCGCATACACATATTTAGCAGATGTTATTGCGGGTGTAGTGAAATGCCCTAAAATATATGTTATGTATATCGTCTTGCTGTTGTTTTTAAATCCTGTAATGAGCTTTTACAAAAACAGACCAAACCAAATGCTATCGTGTCATATCTTTAGGACCACATATGAAATAAGCATTCGAGCTGTGTTTCTATCCTGGATAATTGATCATGTATGTAATGTTAAGTACCTTAAATAAATCCTGCACTTGCCTTTTCCTACTAGAACTGACTTTGCTGAGGGAAAATGTACTTAGGACTGTGATGTGGTTATCTGAATGACCAAAATGTTAAATATGTTGTCGTCTCCGGCTGGAGCAGCCTACTACTTTTAGTTATCTAATAAATCAATCAATCAAATCTTACCGGGGGAGGAGGGGCCATGTAGGTGGCAGGGGGGGGGTTATGTTGCTGTTGCTTCAGGTGAATGCTGGGCTGTAGGACAGGAGCCTGGGCGTGAGGGTGGCCCTGGGGGACCGGACCAGCTCCAGACATGGCATGGTGGAGATGGGGCTTCTTCCCTTCGTTGGTCCCGTGGCCTTTCTTCTGTTTCTGTTTAGGAGCCACTCCTGACAAGAGAAGGGCGAGAGGAGATCCTGACTACTGAACGAAGCTTTCGTCTATCAATTCTGAATACGTGATAAAAATCTGTTGTTTAAACACAGCCACAATGTGAGCTAGTCAAATATTCAAGTATTGACCATGGTATACGCATGAGGTAAATAACGAGGCACGTGTGAAATACCTCAATGCTACGATTCAAACCAAAGAAGATAATAAAGGCGTAAAAAAAACATTTGAGGAGTGAAATGAGAAGGGCTTGCAGCGTGTCCCTACCCTTCTCCTCATCACTGTCTGAGGAGCTGGAGTCGCTGCTGTCCGAGTCAGAGGAGGAGCTGGCCTTGGTCTTGGCGGCCGTCATGGCCTCCATGGTCTTCTCTGCCACTATAGGAGAGGGAAGCATGTGACTCGACATCTTCTCAAGACAAACTATCTTCCACTAACATGTTAGGTCAATATAACACACTGCATTGCTCAAAGTTAAAGGAAACCACTTGGTAAAACAATATATATATATATTTTTAAGTGTGACCTATGAGCTAGAGGAAAGCTGTGGAAAAGTTATCTTAACAATACCTCGTTATTCATGTTTTGTAACTGTAATTTTGGGATTAATTTGAATTAATGATGCAACATTATTCAATTACAAGTGATTTGTAGGGGGTCGGGAGTTTCTGTTTGGCCACAGGGGGAGGCAAATATACGCATGTTGAGACTCACCAGGAACCTTCTTCTTGTTCTTGCGGAGGCACGACGACACGTATCTCTCCAGCTCTCTCAGCGTGGACGGCTTGAGCGTCTCAAAGTCGATCTCGATCTCGTCGGGGTTGGAGTTCTTCAGCGAGGGCTCTCTGGACTGGATGATGTGGACCACACGACCCAGCTTGTCGCCGGGCAGCTTGTTGATGTCCAGACTCAGCTGCCTCTTCTCCTCGTACGACATGGGCTTACCCTTCTCCCCGGGGGCTCCGGCTGCAGCCGGGTCCTCCTCCAGGCCCTCCCCCAAGCCAGACACGGGCTGCAGAGCTGGGGGCTGCAGTGCTGCCTGATGGCCCAGGGCTGCAGAGCGGTTGTTCTTCACCGCACCTCCCTCCTTCTTACTGCAAGATCAGAGCAGAATATATAAACCATCAGTACTATTTCAACTGGAAGAGAATAACCTTTCTATTCCAATGTCCAAACAAGCATACTACTTCAAAAGAAGTAGTGAATTCTAAGTAGTACGCCAGTATATGGGACATTGTAATGTAGCCACAGTAACATAACATCTCCGTGAAATGCAGAAAGAGCCCAAAGGCAGAGGGAGAAACAAATCATGTTACCACACTTGCCGTGGAAATGAGACAGAAGCTTATAAAAACAACAACAAAACAGGTTCATGAAGTAATTTGACAAAGGCAATCAAGCGCTTTGAGGTCAGCAACGTTTATAACGTGTCAATACAATCCATGCGCTCAGCAAATTCTGTGTCCTCTTGTAAATGTCACAGGTCCTGACTTCTGTACTAATGCCACAGCTAAGACAGAAATTCCCGTAGCTGTGTATTTTACCGTGTATAGACTGATGGAGAACCAGGCCAGTGCAGTACAGAGGGGTATACAACAAACCAGGATCAATGAGTTAGCCAGCTAACTTTAATAAGTAACCAGGAAATAACTCTTGGTTTTCTGGTAAATTTGATTTAATTTGTTATATCAATTCGACCATGCCCATTTGAAGCTCCTCTTAAAATAATAATAATAATATCAAAATAGTCAGGCAAGTTAGCCGGCTTACTCCTTGGTCCTGCTTTGTAGCATACCCCTCTTCTCTGCTGGGCTCAGTAGTGTGAAAAAGCTAGTATCGTTCCTACCTGGGTTTCTTGGTCTTCTTGGGCAGGAGCTCCTTGTTGTTGTTGCTGCTGCTGCTGCTGTTGTTGTTGTTCTTGGTCTTCTTGGGGAACTGAATGGCCGGCTCCGGGATCTCCTCCACCGCTCCTTTCCTTTTGTGCTTGTCTTTCTTCTTCTCCTTCTCTTTCCTCTTTGGTTTGCTGGCCTGTGGCTGCGAGAGGGCCGCCAGCTGCTCATGGACAGCTTTGAGCTGAAACAGACAGACAGGAAACCCAACGGTCAAAAAACAATGGATAGGCATTGACGTGAAGTTACCAAATATCCCAGGGGCTCAGAAATGACACAGCACCCCTCATCCACCCTCAGGGATTCAATTACATTTTAAACAACTTTATTTATCCATCAAATGTATCACAAATGGATGTAATTAGTGCCAACAAAGAAAAATGAGGAAGATGATAGTTATGAGGGGGTTATGGTTCATTACAATAATGTATGATGAATAGAGATGTCAGAGAAGCTGGAATCCCTCAATCCAATCCTATTTGCATTCAATGATGTCATTTCGGTCTTTCCTCACCTGTTCCTGTAGCTCGGCCAGTCTCTGGGCTCTCTCCTCCTCCAAGTCGTTCGTGGACGATTCCGACTCCGACGACGAATCACTGGAGCTGTCCGAGGAGGAAGCGGGGTGTTTGACCGAGGAGGCGGGACCTAGGATGGAGGAGGCGGGGTTTAGGATGGGCGGCGGCTGGGACTTGATGATGGGGGCAGAGGACTGGAGCAGCGCGGGGGCAGGAGCCGAAGCCAGCGTCTCCTCGGGCTCGTCTGGCATCTTGGCAAAGCGCATCTCAAACACGTCCTGTTGGAGAGAGAGAGGACATACTCAGTATCAGAGTCTGGATAGAGAACAGAACTGGGTGGTGTTCAATAGGGCGCACCGCAGCAAAACTAGTTGCAATGGATAAGCAAACATCGGTGTTCAGGAACTGGTAGTATCTATGAATTTCACTCGGTTTCAAAACGTATTCTCCTTACTGAACAACCCTGATTTAAAAAAACATCTACTGCAACAGTAAAACATTAACAGGCAAATAGTTTAGCAAACAGGTACATGAAAAGGCGTAAGCTCATGTGGGCATTTGTTATGAAATCGATTTTTGTGACATCTATCTTGTATATATATATATACACCTTGCATGTGTATCTGTCACGCGTGAATGCTACCATTTAAATATTTACAATATATCTTTATGTTGCCAGACTTAAGATCCTTCTGGAACATTTAAGTAATGAAATGGAATTCTGAGGGTGTTATTATTAACCGTATCAGAAGTGTTATCACCTGTAGTTTGCGTGCCATAGCCACCACCTCGTGGTCGGGTGGGTTGTACTTGTAGCAGTTGGAGAACATTAACCGCACGTCGGCGGCAAACTCCTGGGCGTCTCTGTACTGCCGGTTGTCCAGCTTCACCTACAAACACATCACCACACGTCAACCACAAAACCACGTCGCAATGTTGGAATCCTTTTAGAGAGGACTAGGGAATCCCTTAGAGAGCTACACTCCTTCAGGCTTTCTTTCCAACCCTAACCCAACATAGGGCTCTGGTCAAAAGTAGTGTACTATATATATATAGGGAAAAGGGTGCAATTTGGGACGCAGCCATAATAGTGTTCCATTCAAACCCACCTTGACGGTGGCAAGGTCCATGGGGTGTTTGATGATGTCGTGATAGTCGTGCAGCCCCAGCATGTCCACGTCGACTGGCTTGTAGAAGGGCCAGGCGTAGGCCGCGTGCTTCTTATGTAACATGTCTCGGACCAAGCTGGAGCAGTACCGTAGCTGCTCCTGCTGCTTGGGGCTATGAGCCCCTACCCCTGGTCCTGCGGGTCCCCCTAGACCGAGACCTATCCCGAGGCCCAGGTGGTGCTGGGAGTCCGGAGCCTCCTTCTTGAGAAGCTTGGTGGGCCTGGCGCTTTCTCGCCGCGGCAGCGTCTTGCCCGACTTGGACTCGGCTGGAGAAGACTCGCTCAGCTGGTCGTTGGCCGTGGGGGTGGTCGTGTCGGCTTTCCTTTTCTGGCTCTTTCTCTGCTGGAATGGGGGAAGGGAAGAGGGGGATAGAGAAATGAGGGGCACAGGGAGAGGGACAGAAAGGGGACGGAGAAGAGGCAGAGTATGAGAGGAGAATGTGATCATTTTAGATCAGATGCTTAAGGTAATACACAGCGTACTTTTGTCAAAAGCATTCTGAACTGCGATTGATTGAGCTTCCCTGGTGCAATGGAACCAATGGAGTAGCCCGAAAAGTGCAAACCCTGCCCATTTGGCACTCCAGAGAGGTTCAATTAAATGCTCAAAGTATTTGAAGGAACACAAATACTATTTGAATCAAGGGTCATTCCTTATGCATCAAATGGAAGAAAACAGATTGAAACAGGGAGGGACCACCTCGAAACTCTCATTCTCATTTTCCATTTTGCGCTATAAATGAACATGACCCAGTTCTCTAAGCAATATACCCAGCACCCTCCCCATGCATGCCAAACCCTACATCCTACGCACTTTGGCCATGGGCACGGGGTTCTGCAGTATGGGGGCGGTGCTCTGAATGGACGTGGGGGGCAGGGTGGTCTGGGTGGGGGGAGGAGGCACGGAGGTCATGATAGGGAGCTTAGGAGGGGCCTGGAGGGGCAGGTCCGACGGGCCCAGTGAGTAGGGGGCCCCGAGCTGTGGCGCGTGGGCATGGGTGTGGACAGGTAGCGTTGGGGGCACGCGGGAGGGCAGGGCCTGCATGAGGGGCTGAGGAGGTAGAGATGGAGGCCCCTGGTCCTGGGTCTGTTGCTGCACTGGTGGTCCTCTGGTCTGGGGGCCTGGGGAGTGGCTGGAGAAGCCCCGTGTCTGGGGGGTGGTGGAAGGAGAATCCATAGTCGGGCCTGGCTTCAAGTTCAGACCTGGGAGGGTGAGACACACAGAGACAGAACAATGAATGTATGAATGAATTAAATTGAATAAGTACAATAATTCTAAGATGTCAATTAAATGATATCCAGCTCAGGGCACGAGCTATGCATTTAGTTTTTTAACTTGCAATTAAGTGGCTAAATGTCAAGATCAAGCTTCTTGGTTACAGCAGAGACATTCAACCCCCTCCTGGATAGAGATCTAGGGCCCTATAAAATCTACATTGAACTTAGTAGGGAATCAACTAAATGTATTGAAAATGTAGCAATTAGCCCAAGTCTACCATAAGACATGAACAGAATGCATAATTGATTCGCATATCCTGCAACTTTCTGAAGAGGCAAGGAGAATTCCCTGTCTGTGTATGTACAGAGCGCGCGTCTACCACTTTGTGCAGCTGTTAGCATTGTGCTAATGAAAGGTCTTCTGGTAGATGGAAAGGCTTTCCCAAAAAACCTTCTCAATTAAGCATTAACTACAAAGTAGCCTCTGCCTACCTGGCAGAATGATATCGTGATTATTTGCATCAATCCAGGGGATATTTGTTTTGCAAACCATACCAACACAGCTAAAAACAGCCTCTTGCTGGTGTGCACTGGAATTAAAAAGGGGTACTACACCCAAACAATTTACTTTCTCAAATTTTGCCCAGACCTCAAGTGGTCTCCTGATGTGGTTAAAAAATGTAAAATACAACTTCATATTCATCATCTCCAGCACCACCGCAACATCAACATGTGAAAAGTGTGCATTTCTATTAGAGGTCGACCGATTAATCGGCATGGCATTGCCGATTAATTAGGGCCGATTTTTTTTAAAGTTTTCAAAACAATCGGTAATCTGCATTTTTGGACACCGATTATGGCCAATTACATTGCACTCCGCGAGGAGACTGCGTAGTAAGCTGACCACCTGTTACGTGAGTGCAGCAAGGAGCCAAGGTAAGTTGCTAGCTAGCATTAAACTTATCTTATAAAAAACAAATCAATCTTCACATAATCACTAGTTAACTACACATGGTTGACGATATTACTAGGTTAACTAGCTTGTCCTGCGTTGCATATAATCAATGTGGTGCCTGTTCATTTATCATCGAATCACAGCCTACTTAGCCAAATCGGTGATGATTTAACAAAAGCGCATTTGTGAAAAAAGCACAATCGTTGCACCAATGTACCTAACCATAAACATCAATGCCTTTCTTAAAATCAATACACAGAAGTATACATTTTTTACATCTGCATATTTAGTTAAAAGAAATTCATGTTAACAGGCAATATTAACTAGGCAAATTGTGTCACTTCTCTTGCGTTCATTGCACGCAGAGTCAGGGTAAATTCAACAGTTTGGGCCGCCTGGCTCGTTGAGAACTAATTTGCCAGACTTTTACATAACAATGACATAACATTGAAGGTTGTGCAATGTAACAGCAATATTTAGACTTAGGGTTGCCGCCAGTTCGATAAAATACAGAACGGTTCCTTATTTCACTGAAAGAATAAACATTTTGTTTTCGAAATGATAGTTTCCGGATTTGACCATATTAATGACCTAAGACTCGTATTTCTGTGTGTTTATTATATTATAATTAAGTCTATGATTTGATAGATCACTCTGAGCAGTGGTAGGCGGCAGCTCGCTTGTAAGCATTCATTCAAACTTAACTGAGTTTGCCAGCAGCTCTTAGCAATGCTTGATTCACAGCACTGTTTATGACTTCAAGCCCATCTACTCCAGAGATTAGGCTGGCAATACTAAAGTGCCTATTAGAACATCCAATAGTCAAAGGTATACGAAATACAAATGGTATAGAGAAATAGTCGACGCGTCATAATTCCTATAATAACTACAACCTAAAACTTCTTAACTGGGAATATTGAACTACCAGCTTTCATATGTTCTCATGTTCTGAGCAAAGAACTTAAACGTTAGCTTTCTTACATGGCACATATTGTACTTTTACTTTCTTCTCCAACACTGTTTTTGAATTATTTAAACCAAATTGAGCATGTTACATTATTTGTTTGAGACTAAATAGATTTTATTTATGTATTATATGAAGTTAAAATAAAAGTGTTCATTGTTCATTCAGTACTGTTGTAATTGTCATTATTACAAATATATATATTTTTCAAAATCAGCATCGTCTTTTTTTGGTCCTCCAGTAATCGGTATCGGTGTTGAAAAAAACTAAAATCGGTCGAACTCTAAGTGTTTACAATCACATCGTTGTGCATCATGTGATTTCAACCAATTATGAGTAGGCATTGCATACTAATTGT
The DNA here is from genome assembly GCF_029448725.1 of Salvelinus fontinalis. NCBI lineage: Eukaryota > Metazoa > Chordata > Actinopteri > Salmoniformes > Salmonidae > Salvelinus > Salvelinus fontinalis. Next base: position 66,925,755 of record NC_074666.1, on the reverse strand, counting down.
CTCCTAATGTCATTGGAAACACTTACCTCCCTGTATCTTTTTTACTACAAAACATAGAAACGTGTTGTTGATATTGGGGTGGTGCTGGGGATAATGAATGAAAGAGAAAAAAATAAGACATTTCCCTTTAAGCATTGATGTGGGGGGGGGGGACAGAACTAAAATGAGAAAACATAATTTGGGAACAAATAAAACGGAATGAGGCAAAAACATTTAATGGCTTTTATAGGGCCCTAAAGATCCTGGTTGCCTAAATAGTTTTGTGCGTATAAATAATGAAATATGATTTATTTTTAAATTGCACCCCTTACGGTAATACCGTGTACCCGGTATGGTACAAAAACGGTATGACAGTACAAAAATCTGGATACCGCCCAACCCTAAATTGAATTAACTTAAATGTATTTTGGTGCCAGTTGGCAACCCATCCCTTAGGGTATTAATTGACACAAACATTATGATGATTCACAGCGATAATTCTTCCTTTTATTTAGTTTGCTCACTTGAAACACAACATAAAAAAAATAAAAAAGAGATGACAAAAGACAACTCCAGCAACTATGGTGGACGTGTAACCTGGCCAGCACAGGACAGTTCAGTAGTGTGAAAAGGGTATTGGAAACCCCAGGCCAGGGGTGTGTACTTGTTTCAGTGTGTGCCTGTGTGTGCGTGCGTGTGTGATGTACCCTACCTCCTTCCCGTCGGCCCCGGCCTCGTCCCTTGCCGGTCATGACAGCAATCTCAGTCTCGTCCTGGGGCATCTCAGTAATCTTCTGGAGAAACATCTTCTCCAGCTGCTCAGCCATTAACACTATGTCATCTCCAGGCTGCAGGCATGAGCAGACAAGACACTCCATGTTTATACAGTACCAGAAACCAAAGCCTAGACATACCTAGGACCTAGACGTGCACAGACCTAGCACTACCTAGGACCCAGACATACATTTATCTAGCACTGCCTAGGAAAAAGCATCCATTCTAAAACAGTGTCCATTCTAAAAGTAAGCTAAACTCTAAATATATGTCTCTGACTAACTATATGGTCATGAAATGAACCACCTTGTTCAAATTGTCAGAGTTAGCGGTTCCAAGCCCTTTCTATAGATTATATTTCTATGGTGGTGGTTGACAGCAGCTACGGTGCATTACTGCATCGTTACCTTGTTGTAAATGTAGCAGTTGGTGAACATGGTGTTGAAGTCTTGAATACATTCTTGGGCGTTCCAGTAGTAGCTGTTCTCAAGTCGCTTCTTGATTGTTCCCATATCCATAGGAACTTTAATAATCTTGTAGTAGTCCTGAAATGTTTAAGTATAATTCAATTAAAACAGGACAGTCACAGACAGAGGAATCTGCCAAGTGTGCATGTTGGGTGCTTGGGTGGCATGGCCACACACAGAAACACTACTAGAATCAATAATAAACTCAATACTCCAGAATATGAACCGGTACTAGATAGTATCCCTAATAAACTGGCCACTGAGTGCATATGCACATAGCTACGTTAATTACATTGTGTACTGGTACTCCCTGTATATAGCCATGTTATTTTGACTCAACGTTTCGCATTATTCATTTTGCATTTATTCCTCGTTTCACTATCACGGCTCTGGCCTGTATCTGGGACCAAAACGGCCAGAACGTGTTCCCATTTTATAACATGCCAGGGAGAAAAGCAAACCCGGACTCATGGTAGAGAAGAAACACTGAGTGTGGCGTTTGGTCAGAGCGATGTGGATGGGTAGTCAGGATAGAAGTCTAAAGCAGGGTTCTCCAACCCTGTTGCTGGAGAATTACCATCCTGTAGGTACACTTCAACCCAAACCTGCTCTAAAAGACTATTTAGTGAATTCAACTTTTAAATTAATGAAACTTCCAAAGACTATTTTCAGGTCGTTTGTTTCTCCTTTTCTAGTCCACATAGCGTGACACCAGCCAGCCAGAAAGCCAACCAGACAAACACACTACTCACCGGCAGGTTGAGTTTGACGGCGTCGACAGGTGCCTGGAAGGGCCAGGAGAAGTGGTGCTTCCACAGGGTCTTCAGCACCGCCTTGAGCAGGTACTGCAGCTGGTTGGTCTGCCGCTTGGGCTGCAACGGGTTGATGTACTCTGGGGGCGGTGGGTTAAACTCTGGCACAGTGGGTACGTAGGTGGAGGGCTGGGACTGCCCCCCCTGGCTGCTGCTACTGCTGCCTGACGAAGACATCTGCACTGTGGTTGCATCCAAGCCGTCCCCCATTCTTGCGGAGGTGACTGGGGGCGCGGGCACAGGGGCCGGAGCAGGGGTAAGGGTTGGGGCGGCGGTGGCCGCGGGACACCAGTTGTTCAGTCTCGACGGCGGCGCGGACGACTCCACTGAGAGAGCACCGCTGATTCCATTGCACTCCTCACTAGCCTCTCTAGGAAAAGAGGGGGGGAACCGACAGACAGTCATTAGCATCTTTGTCAGACATATAGGGTTGCAAAGCTCCCGCTAATTTACCAGTTACTGGAATCTTCAGTAATTTTGGTAAGTAACATGTAATCTATGGCAATCTATGGTAACTTTGGTCATTTATACTTGAATAACTTTTTCATATATTGTATACATTTTTCTATCTGTGTCCATATTGTCCATGAGCTTCTAGTGGATAGACCGTATGGTTCAATAGAAAATAGCCTAATAATGATAAAAGTATATAAATCAACAATGGCATTTTCAATTAACTCTGCAACTCTTCCAACTGTCTTTTTGTTCACAACTGCCATCGGTTTGGCCCTAAAACATGTACAAAGACAGACATAATAAAATAAATGTCAAAACTAATGCTGAAACCCTCAATGGTATTCAATAAAATGATGGTTTATATTTAGGCAAATAATTTACAGTTGTCTAAAAAAATATATAATAAAAATTATTATATTTGTTGTTTTTTAAAGACATGCGATAAAGCCATATAGGGGGCCAGAGATAATTACAGACGCCTGTGATAATCTGAAGTTCCCAAAATGGCCACTAGATGTCATATGATAAAATATATTCCTTGAAAGTTAACAAAATTCTGATAGATTACTGGTAAACTACTAATATACCCTACCCTTTGCAACCCTTGCAAGACATATCACAACACTTTTTAAATCATCAGGATCGTATCATAATTATCACCACCCGAGTCTGTTCTTCATCTTATCGTCATTTTACTTCATCACCCATAAACCCAAAGCTGTAAAACACATCGAAGAAGGTTTATAAACCTTTCATTTCAACATCCTCTGACCTGTGACCCTGCTTCAGAAATATAAAATCAATTAAAAAAGGAAGCGTGGTGACATTTTACATTAGCTAATAACTGACTTTCTTTGTATCCCACATCTTAATATATACACACTGTGGGGTGACTCTGTGGGGTGACTCATGTTTCAGAGGTTGGATAGAGTCAGACTGCATGACACCGCTACAGCTGCTAAACTCCTAAAGGCAAGGGATGTAACGAGTCACCAATACGCAAACATAGGATACATTGCCCCCCCCACCCCCCTCCGATATTGTGGTGGTAGATACCTAGTCTCCTTTATGGCTCAGCTGCTTACATAGTTATTTCACACACACACACACACACACACACACACACACACACACACACACACACACACACACACACACACACACACACACACACACACACACACACACACACACACACACACACACACACACACACACACACACACACACACACACACGTCAGTCTGCTCAGAGGCCCAGCTCATGAGCTCCATCAGCAGCAGATTTGACTTTAGAATGGAAAATGTATGTGTTTATGCAACAAATGTCAGTCCATCGAAACATATCGCATCAAACCACGTCGCACGAAACTCATTTCAAACTAAGACGTATTGTTCCTGTATCGTATCCCATGCATCTAGAAACATATCGAATCATCTTGAAAGGGATAGATGCACATCCCTACTAAAGGCCCATTAAAGGCAGACAGGGCTCGACGGCAGCGCCACATGAAGGCTGTGGTAAATGGTAATAGTTACAGGGTTGATGGAGAGGCAAAGGAGAGAGAAGGCTCTGTATACTGTAGCATGGGCAACGAGAGGTCACACTACCACATCAGACCAGGGGCCGTACGTCTCAAGCATCTCAGAGAACTAGGAGTGCTGATTTAGGATCAGTTTTTCCTTTAAGATTACAATAAATAAGATTAGGCCTACATGGACAGGGGGACCTTATCCTAGATCAGCACTCCCACACAACATTACCCGTCAGGTTATAATGAGGGACGGACACAGACAGGGGAGGGCAGGGAGAGCAGCGTTCTCCAGCAGAGGCAACCAAAGGTCACACTACCACACATACAACCCTCCTACCAAGAACCACAAACACACACACCGACCCACCAACGCTTCAGTATGTGCAGTTTGCGGGTGGAGTACTGTGGTTTCCTATATGTTTTTGGATTTCCCCATTCTACTCAGCGTGTGACTTTTACCCACATCGAGACTACACCGATAAAACAAAAACCTGGTTTTCCATGGGAACTCAACAGTTAGAGCAAAGTTAGACAACTGAGGTCGTAGCCTATAGTTCAAAAAGTAAGCTATTTCATCTAACATATCCAGGAAATTAATAATTTATATTTTGATGTGCAACCTGTCAAACTAGGATCCAGAATTATCAGATACAGTGTTGCCTCTTCAGAGAACTTACTGAATCTTTGTGCATATTGACCTAGGCTATATTATTCACAACCTGAGCAAGTGGGAACTCAAAACACTAAGCTAGATTGCCTACTCTAAATATGATAGCGTTGCTATATAGCCATGTAGGCTAATTGATTGATCTATCAGTAAATGTAGGCTAATGTCCTCCAAAAACGTCCCAGATCTAGGCCTAGGCTACTTGGTAGGCTTATTCACTGCCAATGGCGCGCTCCGAGGGCACTTCAAAACCATAGGCTACTACACCCTACTGCGGTTGTAAAGTGGTGCCATGAACTCTTAATATTGAGGTGAAAAATAAATTATATACTCACAGAAAGCTAAACTCAGCAAAAAAAGAAACGTCCTCTCACTGTCAACTGCGTTTATTTTCAGCAAACTTAACATGTGTAAATATTTGTATGACCATAACAAGATTCAACAACTGAGACATAAACTGAACAAGTTCCACAGACATGTGACTAACATAAATGGAGTAATGTGTCCCTGAACAAAGGGGGGGTCAAAATCAAAGGTAACAGTCAGTATCTGGTGTGGCCACCAGCTGCATTAAGTACTGCAGTGCATCTCCTCTTCATGGACTGCACCAGATTTGCCAGTTCTTGCTGTGAGATGTTACCCTACTCTTCCACCAAGGCACCTGTAAGTTCCCAGACATTTCTGGGGGGAATGGCCCTAGCCCTCACCCGCCGATCCAACAGGTCCCAGACGTGCTCAATGGGATTGAGATCCAGGCTCTTTGCTGGCCATAACAGAACACTGACATTCCTGTCTCGCAGGAAATCATGCACAGAATGAGCAGTATGGCTGGTGCCATTGTCATGCTGGAGGGTCATGTCAGGATGAGCCTGCAGGAAGGGTACTACATGAGGGAGGATGTCTTCCCTGTAACGCACAGCGTTGAGATTGCCTGCAATGACAAAAAGCCCAGTCCGATGATACTGTGACACACCGCCCAAGACCATGAAGGACCCTCCACCTCCAAATCGATCCCGCTCCAGAGTACAGGCCTCGGTGTAACGCTCATTCCTTCAACGATAAACGCGAATCCGGCCATCAACCCTGGTGAGACAAAACTGCAACTGGTCAGTGAAGAGCACTTATTGCCAGTTCTGTCTGGTCCAGCGACTGTGGGTTTGTGCCCATAGGCGACGTTGTTGCCGGTGATGTCTGGTGAGGACCTGCCTTACAACAGGCCTACAAGCACTCAGTCCAGCCTCTCTCAGCTTATTGTGGACAGTATGAGCACTGATGGAGGGAATGTGCGTTCCTGGTGTAACTTGGGCAATTGTTGCCATCCTGTACCTGTCCCGCAGGTGTGATGTTCGGCTGTACCGATCCTGTGCAAATGTTTTTACACGTGGTCTGCCACCGTCGAGGACGATCAGCTGTCCGCCCTTCCTCCCTGTAACGCTGTCTTAGGCATCTCACAGTACAAACATTGCAATTTATTGCCCTGGCCACATGTGCAGTCCTCATGCCTCCTTGCAGCATGTCTAAGGCACGTTCACACAGATGAGCAGGGACCCTGGGGATCTTTCTTTTGGTATTTTTCATAGTCAGTAGAAAGGACTCTTTAGTATCCTAAGTTTTCATAACTGTGACCTTAATTGTCTACCGTCTGTAAGCTGTTAGTGTCTTAACGACTATTCCACAGGTGCATATTCATTCATTTTTTATGGTTCATTGAACAAGCATGGGAAACAGTGTTTAAACCCTTTACAATTAAGATCTGTGAAGTTATTTGGATTTTTACAAATTATCTTTGAAAAACAGGGTCCTGAAAAAGGGACGTTTCTTTTTTGCTTTTTTTATATACAAGGATATTTTTTTTGCTCTAGATTGGAGGAAATGGCAGTATCAAGTGTACAAAAAAGCAAAAATCTCAGAGTCCAAGAGGGGGAAAAGGGGGACAGCCCTAAAGTTCTCCACCCTGGCCTATCATAAAAAAAGGCTTTGTCTATATCTGTCAGGGTTAATTACATTTCAATACCTGTAAATTCAAGGACTATACTGAAACGCCAGTTCCAAATCTGGTTTACTTTCTGAATGGAACTGAAATTGACCCAACCCTCTGTGTGTGTGTGTGTGTGGTGTGTGGTGTGTGTGTGGTGTGTGTGTGTGTGTGTGTGTGTGTGTGTGTGTGTGTGTGTGTGTGTGTGTGTGTGTGTGATCAGAGGTGGGTTAGAAGTTAGCCATCGCTGGGGTTTTGGCAGGGCCTGTGTGTGTCTGTAATGGTTTATGCGGGTCCCTGGTAAGACACAGACTATCCCATTCCTTGGAAGTCTCTGAAGTGTTTCAGGATGTGGGAGGTTTTGTGTGGGTGTGTGTGGTACGTTTGGCATCATCTGGCTGCTGGTGGAACACAGTGTTCCCATGCCGCCTCTCGCCTCCTCTCCCCCAGGCTACTACGTCACAAGGGCAGTGTGTTGGAGACAGAGTACAAAGACACAGCAATGTGTAGCAATCTGACCAACCACAAAGTATTGATCATGAGGGATTCTCGTTTAAAACTCTGGCCAGTCACACACACACACACACACACACCAGTGTACGGATCTCGCTCAACTAACTACATTCCTGATGAGTCAACCTTTCTGAGTAAGCAGTTAAGCAAGCACATGATCGCTGCCTAGGCCTCCCTGGAGGAAACACACCCATACACTGACTGACCTCTGTCTGGGATGATAACAGGAGAGAGGAATTTTAACTTGTCTGCTACCTGCCCACTCGGGTCAAAGCACCGGCCAAAACAGTTGTTGAACGTTTCTTATAGCAGAGTACAGACTAGAGGTCGACCGATTATGATTTTTTCAACGCCGATACCGATTATTGGAGGACCATAAAAGCCGGTACCGATTAATCAGCCGATTTTTATAATGACAATTAGAACAATACTGAATGAACACTTAACTTAATATAATACATCAATAAAATCAATTTAGCCTCAAATAAATAATGAAACATGTTCAATTTGTTTAAATAATGCAAAAACAAAGTGTTGGAGAAGAAAGTAAAAGTGCAATATGTGCCATGTAAAAAAGCTAACGTTTAAGTTCCTTGCTCAGAACATGAGAACATATGAAAGCTGGTGGTTCCTTTTAACATGAGTCTTCAATATTCACAGGTAAGAAGTTTCAGGTTGTAGTTATTATAGGAATTATAGGACTATTTCTCTCTATACGATTTGTATTTCATATACCTTTGACTATTGGATGTTCTATTTGGCACTTCAGCATTGCCAGTGTAACAGTATAGCTTCCGTCCCTCTCCTTGCTCCTACCTGGGCTCGAACCAGGAACAGATCGACAACAGCCACCCTCGAAGCAGCGTTACCCATGCAGAGCAAGAGGAACAACTACTGCAAGTCTCAGAGTGAGTGATGTTTGAAACGCTATTAGCGCGCACCCTGCTAACTAGCTAGCCATTTCACATCGTTTACACCAGCCTAATCTCGGGAGTTGATAGGCTTGAAGTCATAAACAGCGCAATAGCCGCTGGGAAACACACGAAAGTGCTGTTTGAATGAATGCTTACGAGCCTGCTGCTGCCTACCATCGCTCAGTCAGACTGCTCTATCAAATCATAGACTTAATTGTAACATAACACACAGAAATACGAGCCTTTGGTCATTAAAATGGTTGAATCCGGAAACTATCATTTCGAAAGCAAAATGTTTATTCTTTCAGTGAAATACAGAACCGTTCCGTATTTTATCTAACGGATGGCATCCCTAAGTCTAAATATTGCTCTTACATTGTACAACCTTCAATGTTATGTCATAATTATGTAAAATTATGGCAAATTAATTATGGCCTTTGTTAGGAATAAATGGACTTCACACAGTTCACAATGAGCCAGGCGGCCCAAACTGCTGCATATACCGTGACTGCTTGCACGGAACGCAAGAGAAGTGACACAATTTCCGTAATTATAAGAAATTCATGTTAGCAGGCAATATTAACTTCTTGACGCTAGAGGTCAGATTTTTATTTTTTATTTTTTAATTAAATAACGTTCCCAAGGTAAACGGACTATTTCTCAGGTCCAGATCGTAGAATATGCATATAAATTTACAGATTAGGATAGAAAACACTCCAAAGTTTCCAAAACTGTCAAAATATTGTCTGTGAGTATAACAAAACTGATTCTGCAGGCGAAAACCTGAGGAAATTCAACCCGGAAGTGATTTTAATTTTTTTTAATTTATCTGTGTTTTCTTGCCCGTCTTTCTTCCATTTAAAGGGGTATCAACCAGATTCATTTTCCAATGGCTTCCTCGGGCTGTGACCAGGCTTTAGACATAGTTTCAGGCTTTTATTTTGAAAAATGAGCGAGATTTTTCAAAACTAGTCAGGTGTCCTTTGATTAGTTGCTGTGCACGAGAGGGGTAGCTCTCCATTTTCTTTCTCTCTTTTATTGAATAGGTTACGGTCCGGTTGAAATAGTATCGATTATGTTTGTTAAAAACAACCTGAGGATTGATTATAAAAAACATTTGACATGTTTCTACGAACATTACGGATACTTTTTGGAAATTTCGTTGAACGGAACGAGGCTTTGGTTCTGAACATAACGCGTAACCCAAAAGGCGTTTTTTGTTATAAAAGTAATATTTATCGAATAACTGGGAGTCTCGTGAGTGCAAACATGCGAAGATTATCAAAGGTAAGCGATTAATTATTGCTTTTCTAACTTTCGTGACCATGCTAATTTGGGGCTAGCTGTTCTAGCATTGATTGATACACTCACAAAAGCTTGGATTGCTTTCGCTGCAAAGCATATTTTCCAAATCTGACATGATAGGTGGATTAACAACAAGCTAAGCTGTGTTTTGGTATATTTCACTTGTGATTGCATGATTATAAATATTTGTAGTAATATTTTGCGCCCTGCAATTCAGCGGGATAAAAAAACTCTGAAGTTTCTAAAACTGTTTGAATGTTGTCTGTGAGTATAACAGAACTCATATGTCAGGTGAAAACCTGAGAAAAATCCAACCAGGAAGTGGGAGATCTGAGGATTGTAGTTTTTCAAAGCTTAATAGACAGTGTCTATGGGGTTAAGTTGCACTTCCTAAGGCTTCCACTAGATGTCAACCGTCTTTAGAAACTTGTTTCAGGCTTCTGCTATAAAGGAGGGGGGAATGGGAGCTGAATGAGTCATGGGTCTGGCAGAGTGTCTCAGGCTCGTGACGCGCGCAGCCGACAGAGTTAGCTCTCGTTCCAGTGCTTTGCTGCAGACAATGTAATTCTTCGTTTGGAACATTGATGATTTATGTTAAAAACATCCTAAAGATTGATTCCATACATCGTTTGATATGTTTCTACGACCTGTAACGGAACTTTCGAGTTTTCGTCTGGACGCAGTGCTCATGAAGATGGATTACTGGGCTGACCACGCTAACAACTAGTGGCTATTTGGACATAAATGGTGGACTTTATGGAACAAATCAGTCATTTATTGTCAAACTGGGATTCCTGGGAGTGCATTCTGGTGAAGATCATCAAAGGTAAGTGAATATTTATCATGTTATTTCTAACTTCTGTTGACTCCAACATGGCGGACATTTCTTTGGCTGGATTGGGCTCTGAGCGCCATACTCAGATGATGCTTTTTCCGTAGTTTAAAAAAAAATCTGACACAGCGGTTGCATTAAGGAGAAGTCTATCTTTAATTCTGTGAATAACACTTGTATATTTTATCAATGTCTATTATGAGTATTTCTGGGATTTCTGTGGCTATCTGCAAAAACACCGGATGTTTTGGAATCAAAACATTACTGCACGTAACGCGGCAATGTAAACTGAGATTTTTGGGTATAAATATGCACATTATCGAACAAAACATACATGTATTGTGTAACATGATGTCCTATGAGTGTCATCTGAGGTTAGTGATTCATTTTATCTATATTTCTGCTTTTTGTGACTCCTATCTTTGGCTGGAAAAATGTCTGTGTTTTTTTTACTTGGCTCTGAACTAACATAATCATATGTTGTGCTTTCGCTGTAAAGCCTGTATTGGACTGTGTGAAAGTTACATATTTCCAAAAAATATTTTTGAATTTCCTGCGCTGCCTTTTCAGAGGAATGTTGTCGAGGGGTTCCGCTCGTTAAATCATCACCGTTTGTCGAAGTAGGTGCATCGATTATATGCAACGCAGGACACGCTAGATAAACTAGTAATATCATCAACCATGTGTTGTTAACTAGTGATTATGTTAAGATTGATTGTTTTTTATAAGATAATTTTAATGCTAGCTAGCAACTTACCTTGGCTTCTTGCTGCCCTCGCGTAACAGGTAGTCAGCCTGCCACGCAGGCTCCTCGCGGAGTGCAATGTAAAGCAGGTGTTTAGAGCGTTGGACTATTAACAGGAAGATTGCAAAAACGAATCCCCGAGCTGACAAGGTAAAAATCTGTCGTTCTGCCCCTGAACAAGGCAGTTAAACCCACCGTTCCTAGGCCGTCATTGAAAATAAGAATGTGTTCTTAACTGACTTGCCTAGTTAAATAAAAGGTGTAAAAGAATATATATATATATATATATATATATTTATATATTTTTTTTTTTTTTGTGACACCGATTACGATTGTTTTGAAAACTTGAAATCGGTCCTATTTAAAAATCGGCCATTCCGATTAAATCGGTCGACCTCTAGTACAGACTTCCTGAATATAATGCTAGACATGATACAGCACAGAGCTGCTGCTGATGACCAAATAGCTGGCTGCATTCAGTGACAGAGCTACATAAGCGCAGTGGAAAATAGTCAAGCACTGCACTGGTAGGGCTCAAGTTTAATCTTTTGCCTGATTCCGTAGTTTTTTCCCCAAATTACATTTTGTTTTCCCTGTTTTTCCATTTTTAAGGTCGACAACAATGCTTGAATCACATCAGACGACCACTAGCCAGAGACTGTTTGGTTAGCAATGTTTCTGTAGCGCTCATGTGATTGAGTTTGCAAATCAAATGACCACTGGATTGATGCAAATAATCATATCATTCTGCCAGGTAGGCATAGACTACTTTGTAGTAAACATTTAAATTGACAAGGTTTTTGCAAACATTTCCAAAGTAGACGATGGTTGTCGTTACATTAGTATCGTCGCAAACGGCTACACAAAGCTGTAGACAAAATGCGCACAGCCACGGTGTGCCGTTGCCTCTTCAGAAATCTGAAGGACAATACGAATCACTGATTCATGTCTTACGATTATCTTGGCCAAAAATCATGCATTTTCATTGCGTGTTAAACAGTGTGTGTGTTTGTGTGTGGTCGACTGAGGCTGCAGTACAGAAGAGGCCAACAGGGACAGACAATGGGAACAAGCAGCAGTAGCAGCAGACAGGAGGATGACATCCACTAAGGAAGGAACTGACAGGTCCTCCACAAACACGGTAGTGTTCATTGGGGCACACAACGGAAAAGATTTGAAAACGTGTTGCATGTGTTTGCAATGAAAGTGAGCGTTTCCTTATTGGACATAATGGACACATCCAGGACAATTCCCTCCCTGTTTTAAACATAACACCACCCCCCAGCTCTTACAGACACAGGAGGATGACAGAGGATGGGGGAGGAGTCTGTGGCAGGTACAGGCTGACAGCTCAGGGACAGACGGGAGGGCTCCCTCTATGGGGACAGAGGCTGTTCGTTAGGTAGCTTCTAGCTAGCCACAACACCAGGCTGATGCTCCAGCTGGTTCGGGATGCAGTGTTCTCTGGGACTAGGAACCTGCCGACGTATACACAGCACCACCAGATGGTTCACAACAGCCAGGCAACAACAATCAGGGAATCCAAGGACACACACACACACAGTACAAAGTACACCATTTCTCCCCACTGTGTCTATTGCTCCACTATTGGGTCTAGTTTATTGCGATTATTTAAAACCTCAACTGCTGACTGAACCCATTTGACCAGATAAGATGACACTGAGCAAACATGATTAGCTCAGGCAAAGAGAGGCCACACAAGTCCTGTTGGCTTTCACCAGGTTTTCCTGCGATTTCCCATGTTTGAAGAGATTTTTTTTAGCAACCCCCCCCCTTATTTTTTTTATACCTAGGCGGCATCCCAAATGGCACCTTATTCCTTATGTAGTGCACTACTTCTGACCATTTCAAGAGTAGCTTACTATAGGGAATAGGTTGCTATTTGAGACGTGTTCCCTAATCAGGTCAACTTGGGCCCATTCTCACCTTCACACCTTCGGCCTGAAGTGACAGTAACACAGGTTTGGTTTCAATTGGAAAGAGGGACCTGTACACAATGGTAGTCCAGCAGACAATGGACATGTAAATGTCAAAAACACTAATCTCATCAGGAGTGGAAGTGGCTAGTTGAGTAGCTGACAAAGTCGCTGAATAAGGCTTGATGGCCAAAACACATCCATTGTGACTGCTGATGATTAAACTAAGTCGGCTCCGGGTTAGACCTTCTCATTTTTCTTGACTAACAGCATCCAAAGTTAGCCCAGTCTGGATGCATCACAAATGGCACCCTATTCCCTACATGGTGCACTACGTTTAAACAGAGCCCGTATGGGTTAGGTTATGATAGTTCTGTTTGGTCACTGGGGGGGGGGGGGGGGGGGGGGGGGGGGCTCTGTCTTGTCACAACTACACTTCAAAAGACAGCATTAAAACCATAAATCTCTATGACAAAATATTTCCTGCTATGGTCCAAAAGGTCAACAACACATTTTTACAACCTACTTAATATACCAGGGCCCGTATTCACTAAGTCTCAAGAGTCGGAGTGCTGCTGTGCTGATCTAGGATCCGTTTTCGATTATATGGATTGGGGGACCTGATCCAAGATCAGCACTATCTCCAACTCTGATGCACTTTGTAAATACGACTCAGCAGAGGCAGATTGCTACAAGAGGTGAAGATAAACGCTGCCGCTGGCTAACTTCCTGCCTACCGGTGTGTGTGTGTGTGTCTCACCACACCCCCACTGCTCTGGGCTCTGGAATAACAGTTGACCTTTGACCTGGACATAGACCACCACAGACTGCCGAGGAATGTTGTGAAAGAAGGGAGGAAGTGGCTCTGGTTACAGAGAGGCCTAGGCGAGGCCAGGAAATCAGGTTCTGCCAGTGACTGACACTTGAAAACCAGAGGGGGGGAACTTGTCCTAAATGGCACCCTATTCACTATAAAAAGTAGTGCACTATAATGAGCACCACAGAGAATAGGGTGCTATTTGGGACACACACATACACCTCATGTTAGGTTACAAAACAGAGGTACTGTATCTACTAGGCTAATCTATTCCATCTAGAAAGTAAATAATAATTTGTGTTTTCCAGGGGAGGTAGCTGCAGCCAGTAGGAACGTAGGCCAGAGGATCCCACTCCACACACCAGGCAGTAAGAGACATCCGGCTATGAGTAGGTCCCAAATGAGTACTTGTGACTAGGGATGTGACCAAATGGAAAAATGTCCTTGATGTTTAAACAGCAAAACACATTTTTACATAGAATTTTCACAAAAAAACTATGTGAATTCACAATGCAGCTGCGCTGCTGCCAGCATTGGTTTAGGTCTCATGGTGCGTTCCCTTTCAAATGGTTAAGCATTGCACCTGTACTACCATTACTTAACCTCAACTCCACCTCGCAAAGTTGGCATTTCCTTCTCATTTAACTTCACAGTATTGCCAAACAGGACTTCGCTGCTGTCACTTGCCTTTCTCTGCCATTTTTCAAACTTAACGACGTTGACAGTGGTGGAGAGCAGGCTCCAAAAATAATTGATTCCACGACTCCTCGAACATCAACTCCCACTGACCACCATTTCTGAGTGTTAAAATTCAATGCCGCTAGGATTTGACTCCTAAGATTCTTTACTTTTGGAAAGGAGGAGACTGATTAGTTGCCGTACTTTATAGCGAGCTAGCGAGGAATCTTTATAGCGAGCTAGCAAGGGATGGAGAGAGAGGGGAGGGGCACAGTATAGGCAGGTCAGCCACCAGGCAGACAGATGGGTCTAGTGCACTGTTCTATCGGCAATCAAAAGCACTCTTCATTCTGGAATTTCATATTTGGACACAAACTATAGTGGATGTTAGTCATGCCACAAAAATCTGAATTGAATCATTCCCAAACATTCGAGAAACAAACTATTGGTTTGATGATGAGGGAAATACACGGCCTATAGACTAATGGGCAGAGCGTATTTCATTTGAACTCTTTCCGTCAGTCCAAGAGAGGTAGCATCTACAGTATGTTGTGCGTCAGACAGTGACGCCACATCTTCACCCAGTGGGGGTCTGCAATGGGCACCGCATGCTTTCGGTCAGCCTGGCCAGGAATTAGGCTGTGTCTGTGTCCCAAATAACGCCCCATTACCTACATCGGGGATCATCAACTAGATTCAGCCGCGGGCCAATTTAGTCTTGGGCGGGTGGTTGAGGGGCCGGAACATAATTACAAATAATTAGTAGACTGCAAATTGACCACAAGAAGCCCAGATATATTTGAGTAAAACATTTCAAACCTTGCTTAATTGCTCAATTAAAATCAATTGGAGATGATTTCCTGGTGTTTTTACTATCTTACTTCCAACAATGAAAATGCAACAACAAAAAAATGTATATTTGAAAACGTGGGGGGGGGGGGGGGGCAAATAAAACCACCCGCAGGCCACCAATTGGGGGAACACTGCCTTAAATAGCGAACTACTTTGGACCAGGGACGCTAACTACCTCTCACTTCAGCGGAGAACTGCTCTCACCCACGTGCATGCAGGCTCACGCACACATCTGGCATGCCACAAAACGCCTTTTATTTGGGGGGGGGGGGGCAACTGAGTCAGAGGTATGCGTCATGTCTGACTGTTCAGAGCCTTCCTCTCTCTCTCTGGCTGTGAGTAAGGCAACACCACCCACACACAAGGGCTGGGCGATATTTGGGCAGACCTATTCCACGATATGCTACTGTTAATTAACTGTTGCATTGTTAATGAAAAAATAATTCCACTGTGCTTATTTAAGATCTTATAGTCAGTCGCCTTTTCATTAAAAAAAAGACACTTATGACGGGAAAAAAAGGGGTTATTTGTTTAGACTTCATGTTGAACATATTGATACGACTGCACAGTTTTGAATTGGAAAGTTCAAATATCACCAATAGTCAATATTTTCATATAGTCTATCAGCCCAACCCTAACACACAGACTGCTGCTGGTGACAAGCCTACATTAAATCAGGTTAGGTTTGTGTTCAGTCCAAGTCACACAACACTGTGGTGAAACACTCCCAGTGACTCTCTCTCTCTCTGACTGACCATAGGTGGACCAAACACACAGGGTGGTGTGCAACAGGAGCGAAAAGATTCAATACTGAAGACAACAATCTGTGTTTACAGTGGGCAAAAAGCCAGGACGAAAGGGTGAGGAGAACACACACCAAGAATGGAGGGGAGAGAGTGACAACACTCACATACGAGTCACTGAGTCACTTAGTAAACAAAAACACAGAGAACTGGAGCCAAAGGACACCCCTTGCTCTCCTTCTCCCTCCCTCCCACCCGGGCTGAACTCACCGGACCAGTTCATTCACCAAGGCATTTCCTGGAATCAGGACACGTCCCCCCCCCCCCCCCCAAAAAACCTTCTGCCACAACAAATACAACACACTCTTTCTCCCCTCACCTCTCCCACCAGGAGGGTTATAGGCAGAATGGTGGCTAATAATGCAATCCTACAAACCAACAATTTCCACAGGCTTTAAATTAATAAGCTACATCAGAGAAAATGACACATTAATAGGTCATATTTGAGAAAGTTGCCCACAAACAAAGACTTCTCTGTAAACTGGAGCTTTCTGTTTCGGTTTCATGTTCAGTACAAATGCAAGCTGTAGGCTTAGTATATGTACACTGAATAAAAATAGGAAAAAACGTATTACTCTTAAATGTTGTTTATATTCCTGTTAGTGAGCATTTTTACTTTGGCAAGATAATCTATTCACCTGACAGGTGTGGCATATCAAGAAACTCATTAAACAGCATGATCATTACACAGGTGCACCTTGTGCTGGGGACAATACAATGCCACTCTAAAATGTGCAGTTTCCTCACAACACAATGTCACAAATGTCTAAAGTTGAGGGAGCGTGCAATTGGCATGCTGACTGCAGGAATGTCCACCAGAGCTGTTACCAGAGAATCAAATGTTAATTTCTAAACCATAAGCCGCCTCCAACGTCGTTTTCTAGAATTTGTTAGGTGTCGTGTGGGCAAGTGGTTTGCCGATGTCAACATTGTGAACAGATTGCCCCATGGTAGTGGTGGAGTTATGGTATAGGCGGGTATAAGCTAAGGACAACAAACACAATTGCAATCTATGGAAATTTGAATGCACAGAAATACTGTGACGAGATCCTGAGGCCCATTTTATTAACATTTTTAAAGGTATCTGTGACCAACAGATGCATATATGCGTTTCCAGTCATGTGAAATCCAAAGTTCAGGGCCTAATGAACTTATTTTGATTGACTGATTTCCTCATATGAACTGTAACCCAGTAAAACCTTTGAAATGGTTGCACGTTGCGTTTATATTTTTGTTCCGTGTATTTAACACGGAATAGCCTAGTATTATGAGAAAGTCTCCCTTGAATGGGAAACATGAGGGAAGCCTAATATTTTATTTATCTGTATCGGCCAAACGTTACCTTTTCACAGAGACAGAAGAAAAATGTGCCATTTTTTCCAAAAGAGCATCCAGAGTCTGAAAATCCAGCAGATCGTTAGACTTGGCATGCATCTTGTAATCCATCTAGAAGCTTCCCTCAACACAAAGCAAAAAAAAGAAAATAACAGGAGAAGTTTGGCTCCCTTTCTCTCCTTTTCCCACAAACACAGGAAGAGAGATCGGTTCTGTTTAAGGTTCCAATCTAGTTCCGTTTCACAAAATCCATCCACAATAATCCACACATGATTAATCCATTGATCCAGGCTTAAGTGATGGGTATTCCTTGAAAATGTTTTTAAAAAACAGAAAAGGGCCAGGGATCGGGGTAAGATTATGCCCGTGGAGGCCTGACTGAAGCCGGCTGGCCGAGTTAGCTGTGTGTGCCGGTCTCCTTCGCTCTACCCCCTCCCCCTCTCAGCAGCAGCACAACGGCCCAGCAGCCACAGGCTCCTCGCCCCATTGTGTGTGTCCACCCCGGGCCTCCCCCACTCACAAGCAGCAAGAGTGAGAAAGGAAGGACAGCGCTCCGGTAAAAAAAAAAAATAATCCAAGAGGAGAGCTTGCTTCTTCCCTTTCTCCTGTAGCTCTTCTCTCTCTCTCTCAAAACACACACATAGCAAACGGCGTGCGGTGGTTATTCAACGGTGAAAATGGCTCTGCTGTTCCGCTTCCTCATTGAGCGCTAGTCTCAGCCCACAGCTCGTTACCCCTCCCTCTCACTACGCTCTCACTCCACCCCTCCCTTTGCCCCCCTCAATAGCTTGAGGTCCCTCCCTCTCTCTCTCTCTCTCCCTCCCTCTCTCTCTCTCTCTCTCTCTCCCCACACCTTTGGCACCCCACCCCCTCCCTCCAATTCACCCTGCCCCTCCCCCACTTGCCGTTCTCCTTTCGGGCTGATCTTGTGAACCAACGCCTGCCTACCCCCACCAAACCAAAGGCTACCTTATCTACGGCTCTCGCTCCCCCTCCATTCCTCCCCCATCTCTCTCCCCCTACATCCCTCCCTCTCGCCCCACCACGCTGCTCCACACACACATTCACACAGCACGTCTAGACTAATACAAAAGCATCCACGCCGGCCGGGCTTTTGTCAATGCAAAGAGAAATAGAAACAACGAGAGAGAGAGATAATATGTAAGACAATACTATAAGAGGGGGAGGACCGAACAATCCATTCCTTCTTCACAAGGCCAACGGGCCGCCGCTGCTAAATTGTTAATAAAGAAAATGTGGGATGGTAAGCATTTTCAGTGTCAAACAAAACCAGATATAAAGTAGAAAAGATAATGGAGCTATTTATTTGATTTCACCTTTATTTACCCAGGTAGGCTAGTTGAGAACAAGTTCTCATTTACAACTGCGACCTGGCCAAGATAAAGCGAAGCATGTCGACACATACAACAACACAGAGTTACACATGGAATAAACAAACATACAGTCAATAATACAGTAGAAAAAGTATACATACAGTGTGTGCAAATGAGGTAGGATAAGGGAGGTTAGGCAATAAATAGGCCATAGTGGCGAAGTAATTACAATTGACCAATTAAAACACTGGAGTGATAGAGGTGCAGAAGATGAATGTGCAAGTAGAGATACTGGGGGTGCAAAGAAGCAAGATAAATAAATACAGTATGGGGATGAGGTAGTTGGATGGGCTATTTACAGATGGTCTATGTACAGGTGCAGTCATCTGTGAGCTGCTCTGACAGCTGGTGCTTAAAGCTAGTGAGGGAGTTATGACTCTCCAGCTTCAGTGATTTTTGCAGTTCGTGACAGTCATTGGCAGCAGAGAACTGGAAAGAAAGGCGGCCAAAGGAGGAATTGGCTTTGGGGGTGACCAGTGAGATATACCTGCTGGAGGGAGAATCTAAAATTCTCAAAATGCCATGGGGCACCCAATTGATTTGGTTATGTTTGAGTCACTATCACTCAGATAGCATAAGAACACGGTGTAAACCATAGCGAAATGTGTAGAATTGCTTTAAATAGCTTTAAAATAACCAACATTGTCTCTGCGGCCAATAGTAAGGCCTCAAAAAAAATTGGTCGGAGACTGCGCCGTTGGCTGGGACAGTGGATATTCATCTCCCACAACAAACTGATCAACACAGACACAGGGGGAGATATTTGGCATGAGACAAAGTTGAAACATAGTGGTTCTTCCTTTAAAAGTTACAAGTTTATGCTGCGACCGTTAGTGGTAGATGGTGGCATTCTGTCATTGCACCACACTATCACAAGGGGGAGTTAGAACGCTGATCTATCGGTAGTCTAAACTGTGGCACAAATTGACAATCTTTTCGTAAATGAATGGAGGCGTTTTCAGTCATAGTATCTTCTCTGGCACTAGAGTCCTGCATTAGGCAACAACAACATAAAATTGTCGCTGGTCATTTTAGAACTGGGGTAAATACAATGGGGAATTTCACTTCACATGTGGACGGACGATTTATCGAAAAATAGGCACGGTGGGCTTTTGGTTTCTCTCCCTCTAAAAACAGAAATTAAATAATTCTAAATTACAAACTGGCTTTATTTACAAATTAGTATGAATTTCTCACCCCATGTTCAAGAATGGCCCCTTTCCCTTTATTAAGATTACAACCGATCACTTTCGGTTACTTGAAAACAAAATCTCCAAAACATTGTTATTTTATCAACCCCTACAGATATTTTAATTTATTATTAACCCTGAAGTATAATTGTATAAAAGCCCCATAGATATTAATTTAGAATCCTCAAAATGTAATTTGATCTACTACCGTACAAGTACATTTTATTGATCTGCCAATATTTTTATTTTGAGATTCCGGTAAACTCTGATGTTCCTTTTAATGTGTCCTACAAATTATTATTGGATTATTCACCATGGCAACCAACAACATGTATTTCTTAGGTTGGCTTTTGTGAAGATCAAACTGTTTTAATTTGATGTGTGTGTTTTCCACCAAATGTAAGTCAGAACAAATACTTATTTCACTTATAATATTCCTGTTGCTATTGTTATATAAATACAAGAAATGGTGTATGTAGAGGGGCTAACTTTCTTCACCAGTTCCCTTACCATTTTGTACAATTGTGTGATTAGCAAACCAGTTGGTGTACCCGTAATTTTTATTTTTATTTTTTATTTTACCGTTATTTTACCAGGTAAGTTGACTGAGAACACGTTCTCATTTGCAGCAACGACCTGGGGAATAGTTACAGGGGAGAGGAGGGGGATGAATGAGCCAATTGTAAACTGGGGATTATTAGGTGACCATGATGGTTTGAGGGCCAGATTGGGACTTCAGCCAGGACACCGGGGTTAACACCCCTACTCTTACGATAAGTGCCATGGGATCTTTAATGACCTCAGAGAGTCAGGACACCCGTTTAACGTCCCATCCGAAAGACGGCACCCTATACAGGACAGTGTCCCCAATCACTGCCCTGGGGCATTGGGATATTTTTTAGACCAGAGGAAAGAGTGCCTCCTACTGGCCCTGCAACACCACTTCCAGCAGCATCTGGTCTCCCATCCAGGGACTGACCAGGACCAACCCTGCTTAGCTTCAGAAGCAAGCCAGCAGTGGTATGCAGGGTGGTATGCTGCTGGTAATGTTAATTCTCTTGAGAGGAATTATGGCGTATTCTCATTGTCCTGTTGGTTTTTTCAGACTGCACAGTAGCCTAATAAACATATGCATAAAAATTAAAATAAATCGAATTCAATAACATTTCTACCACGGTAGATTATGTGTTTTGGTTGATGGCCAATATTAAAAGCAGTCAAATGCATTTGTGAATTCAATCGCTTTATTTAATTATTTAAGGCTCATTTCTCTTCTCTGTGCTGTAGTTCTTTTCAGAATAAAGTGGGCTAATGAAGGCAACAAATTGTTGCTTACTGGAACACCCAAAGTCATCTAATTGTTATAATAGGGTTTGAAGCAATAGCCTAGTGTGGTCAACTATTTCAGCACCGTTTCACGCCGCTCCGAGACAAGCATGGGGATTGGTCTTGATAAACCAATGAGTCACTTAGTAGCCTACTCCCGACCGGTCACGTTGTACAGCGTCATATTTTCCTAACGGAAACCCTGAGGGTTGCGTTTTTTATTGGAATATAAACACCAAAATATTAATTAAATTAAGCTAATTTTCTTAAAGTCAATCCAATATACTATGTTCTTACAAAAAAAGGTTTTAAACTCAAGTACAGACAATATTAAAAACAGTCCAATGCTTCTCAATATGCCCTCTGGTGGTCAAACTAGCACTAACTAGCATTAACGGCAACAATGACTGACACTTAAATAGCGTGAAATGGAATTCTGCGGCAGCCCACAAGCTGTGCTGCAAATACGGCGCAACTTTTAAAGGAAGAACTACCGTACTGCCCAACAATATACCGTGGAATCATGGAATTCCCACACAAGTTAACAGAATGGCATCCCTTGCTTTACAAGCACAATAAAACACTTGTAAGCAAGTGGTAATTTCATTCAAGGCTGTGTGTGTTTGAGGGAGAGTGTGACTCAGCTACAGTGTTCCCCAGAAGACAGTTAATCCCCCCGGTAAATCATCCAGCCATCTGTCTCCAGAAACAACAGTGACTCACCTCATGACACATTACAATGACACTAATCAGTATGTGGAGCGTACCTCGTACCTACTGTCTACGAACATGATGATAAGAGAGGGAGACCACGTCACATACAACTGGAGAAAGAGAGATTGCGAGCGAGAGAGCAATAAGCATGCTGTGCTGTAATTAAGACCGGGGTGTCTGAGGGTACAGTAGTACCAGGGTTTCAGTTATGAAAATGTGGCGCCAGACATTTGACCGGCAGAATGTTCATTTACTGGACATTTGAGAAATTTACCGGACCCATATGGGTGCGTAACCTGATTAGGGCGACCACCCACGGTGCTCAGAATGACAGAAATCACATTTAGATGATGGTAACTCATCTTAACAGAACATTCAAGTCGAGGATGCAAGGATGTGCGGTCCTTTCCTTGCACTTTGAAGGCGTTAGAATAACTGTCCACGTTTTCTTTTCCTCAGCCAACAAGACGAGTAAGGAACAGCAAAATCACTAGCCTATACTTAGGCAAAGCCTGAGTTTCAAGTTTGGGGAAGCACATTTCCACCATAAAAACGCACCTTTATAATAAAGCCTTCCATGAATCATCGCATTTGCAGACTTATGTAAGATCGCCTACTATTCGTAATGTGATGACTAGTTTAGACAGTCACAACTTAGGCTAATAATAGAACTCATTCACTGTTGGCAAGAAATGACCGCTCAATGCATGGCTGAAAGCAGATGGTGTAGAGGCCTGAGCTATATCAGATACGGTTCATCTTCCCTTGCACGGGAAAAACACATTTCATGTAATTCTACTAAACTTTGACTGGAGACATTAGCAGAACCTTTTTTTTAATACGACAAATGACAGGGTAGCCTACTGTGCTGACACTGACAAGCAGATCAATAAAAACAATGTTGTCCATATAATAGGCCTATGAGAAGGGGAGACAAACAGAATGACGTCCGTCTAAACAGGAGGAAATTGTCCAAAAACAAACTTAAGTGGCACTGACCCAACAATGAGTGTGAATATGTGCCGTGAGCACTGGGGATATGGTCGACGCGCTCCGCTGGTGCCAATAAGATAGGCCTACTATTGTTCGCTCAATTAAGCTTAGAATTTTAAGAACTAAAGGACATTAGTATATATTTGTTGTCTTCTCTTTACAGCAATAGCCATTTGCATTCCAAAGTATGTTTTTCTGCGATTTAATTTGGAAATATTGCGATATTACTGGCTGAGCCTATACTTTTCACTGATAGGTGCAACTCAACAATAATCTATTTGGTATTTGCAGCACCAATTGCGTGAGCTGCCTTTCCGATTACAGGCAATGTGACTGTAGGCAAAACAATGTTTTTTTTTTGTAAGGCTAGGGGACGCTAATGATCCTCTGTGGCCAATTCATGCTTTAGTAGCCTATTTGAATGATTGTATTTATGTATAGACAGGAGTAGGCTAATAAGGCTATATCATTTTGTCAATTTAATTCACTTAGGGAAAGCTTCCCCTAGCCTTTTTATTTATTTTACCTTTATTTAACTAGGCAAGTCAGTTAAGAACAAATTCTTATTTTCAATGACGGCCTAGGAACCTTTCGGTTACTAGTCCAACGCTCGAACCACTAGGCTACGCTGCCGCCTTATGGACACGCCGCCTATGAGCCTGTCAACCTACTATCCACCATAGTAGAAAAGTTTACATATTCTATTGATCAGTTTGTCGAGAAAGAAATAGCCTAAACAGACTCTGGGACGATAGATCCCAAACTCATACAACTAGTATGACCAAAAATAGAGTAAAAAAAATATATATTTTTTTTTTTTTACTTCACCCTGATAATTGTCCGGTGTCGATTTTATTTATCGTCCACTTCCTTATTATTATTTTTTTAAATAGACAAAAGCCGGCTAACGAAAACCCTGAGGAGCACCCTGAGCTCAACCAATTGAACGACACCCCTGGGGCACATTTACCTCATGGCTCCTAGGCACAGATCAGGGCTCTGTTCAGGGGGAGTGCAACGTCACAGAACAAATGTTCAGGTTGAAATGTATTGTGTGGAACATATATCGTTGTCTGTCAGACCATTTGTTCACTGTTCAATTGACCTAAATCACCTGCTTGTGTTACGCATGAGAGAGCGAGACGGAGAGAAAGGGAGATAAGAGGAAAAGAGGAAAAGAACGAGACACAGAGATGGAGAACGAGACAGAGGGAGGGAGATTAAGAGAGTACAGTTACATGCACACAATAATACGACTGTAGACTCAATTTAATATAAATAGTTCAATTAAAACATTTACATGCTTTGTAAGAAGAATGACGTCTCTAATAATCCCGTGTAAATGACATCTGAAATCAAGCTACCTGATGGGACTTGTGATAAATGCAGAAAAATCGGCTATCAAAATCAACGCTCTACCACAGTGGCCATGTTATTTTTGGAAAGACTATTTGATTCTAGGATTGGACAAAGTTAGGATGTGAACACTATTTCTAAGATGCATACTGGTGTTTTTTGGAACTCACTTCACTTGCGCTACCATTGAAGGCACACACGCAGATCAAATATACAGCTGGGACGCCGATTAAGCAGTGTACTAATAATATGAAACACGCGTCAGAAAACCAGGTTTTAAATCGGCGTATGATTACTTTGATTTTGGCCTTATACCGATTAAGATAAGCTGAGTAAAGTGTTTACATGACTAATGCCATACTCGGCCTTCTGCCATAATCAGTTTAATATTCAATTAGTGTGTATGTACAGTGCATTCGGAAAGTATTCAGACCCCTTGACCTTCTCCACATTTTGTTACGTTAAAGCCTTATTTTACAATGGATTAATTAGTCCCCCCCCTCAATCTATAAACAATAGACAATTAAAAAGCAACATTTTAGGATCTAATTATCTGAGTAAGAACTCGGTGACTATGAAAGCTTAAACAAAGTTTATTCTTCCCAAAGGATCTAACTGCTGAATCAACAAAAACATGTTTACAATAGAGGTGGTATATGTACCCCACTTTGGGTGGAGTCTCCTCCTTCTCGCTAAACATTGCATCTTTATTGCTAGGCAGGAAACTAAGTGATGCGGGCAATAAACTTTTCCTTCTCCCTTAACGTGACCTGACCTCGACCCCCTTCATCACTAATCCATTACTTTCTCCCCTTATCAATGCCTACCACATGTGATTGGTTTCCCTACACTCAGTACATTCCAAGCTTAATTGCACCCACCATATGCATTCCTCCAACAGATAAACATTAACTTCTGGTGAAGACCCTCTAAACCACAGCACTGAATATTTCAATAGAAAACCTGATAATTAACCCAACTTCAAGTTTAAGAATCCATCACACCCTTGGCAGCGATTACAGCCTCGAGTCTTCTTGGGTATGACGCTACAAGCTTGGCACACCTGTATTTTGGGAGTTTCTCCCATTCTTCTCTACAGATACCCTTCCCCAGATCTGTGCCTTGACACAATCCTGGAGCTCTATGGACAATTCCTTCGGCCTCATGGCTTGGTTTTTGCTCTGACATGCACTGTCAACTGTGGGACCTTATATAGACAGGTGTGTGCTTTTCCAAATCATGTCCAATCAATTGAATTTACCATAGGTGGACTCCAATCAAGTTGCAGAAACATCTCAAGGATGATCAATGGAAACAGGATGCACCTAAGCTCAATTGAGTGATTTATGATTACTTAAATAAGGCATTTATTTTTTAATACATTTTCAAAATATCTAAAAACCTGTTTCCACTTTGTCATTAGGGGGTATTGTGTGTAAATTGATGAGGGAAAACATTTATGTAATTATATTTAGAATAAGGCTGTAACTTAACAAAATTTGGAAAAAGTCAAGGGGTCTGAATACTTTACGAATGCACTGTAAATGTACTCAGAGAGAGATACAAAGCGAGAAAGAAAGAGGCAGAGAAAGAAACACTCAGAGGGAGAAGGAGATAGAGGGGCAGCAGGGGAATGCTAGCCTCCAGGGGAGCGCGTGAGTGTGGAGGAGTAGTGGAGTGAACCACACTGCCAGGCTGGGGTCAGACACACACACACACAGGGAACAGATGTGTTGAAGACAGAGGTCTTGGCTCCCCTCCTTCCTCCCTGTAATACAATCTTCACCCCCACTAAAACACATACAATTTAAAATGGCAGTGCAGTTAAAAAGCATGATTTTCTGGGTTTAAAAAAGGGGGAGATATTTCCACAATATGCGGTTGAAATAACAGTCTGAAATTGTGAAAATTATGATTTGCCCTTTTTGTGTATGAGATGTTTGGGGGAAACAAATGCCTGGAATTTCAGCCTGTTCGGGTGGGATGGAACTTTTGTCACACATCATGACGTCACAATTTGATTTGATTAAAACAGACCAATGACTGTTCATCTGGGTAAAGGGGTGAGCTCTAGACCATCTTATCAGCCAATCAGGGCTGTGTATATAAATATCTTCACATTTGTTTCTTAACACCCACACAAAACTGGGCAAAAGACAATCGGGTAGGGCTAGGCGACATATTGAATTAATTTGATTAATTCAAATGTATGTTTGGCGTGATATTTCAAATAACTGTATCGCAAGAATCAAGCTTTCTGGTCTCGTCTCCTTCTGTGCACCTTCCCATTTACACATATACAAACACAAGCCCCTGCCACTCACAACAACAAAGATGAAAGATCACTTCTTCCTCTCTGACAAGAGCTTCAACTCGCTATTTGCATTCGGAGGTTTGGTCCAACAGATTTGGGCATATGGACACCGCAACACATTGAGACATGTTACTGTAATACAGGAGTAGTTAAGCTTTCTAATGATACCCTTTTTATGTCTCAACTCCTCAAATTGGGCGCAGATAAGACTACTAAAAACGGGAGTATCAATGAACATTGATTCTGGAAAATGAATGCAGCGTAGCAAGCCGCAGTACAACTAGCAGCATTTTAGCCAAAGACATATACTAGCTGTCTGGTCTGTTTTAGAAATCTGCAATAAACATAAAACACAATTATGTAAGTTATTGGCAACTGGTTCTCATTCGGAGAAATAAGATAGGCCACTTGATTTCAACATTTGAACAAAGTGGACAGGCTCGCATGCTGTTCAAACAGTTGAGGATGAACAGAAGGGTGTGTTCATAACAATTCAACTACCTTGGTAGTTAGCAAATAGATCCAAGTTGGCTGAACTTGAAATATAAAGATTAGCTGGCTACTCACTAACACGTAGGCTTGTGCTTGAGAGATAGAAAATTAACACAGGTCTCAATCTATAATACCTGCAGTGCTAAAACAAGTTAGTCATTATTAGTGAATGTGTATTATATATATGGTTCTGCTTAACTTTGTAACAAAAAGGACATTTTAACAGACTTGCAAGCCAGATCAGTGATTATTGCAAAAAAAAGCAGGTTAAACCCTTTGTAAAATAATGAAGTTATTCTGGTTGCGGAAGGCTTATATTTAGTCCAGGCTATACAAAGTGGTAGACAAACGCGTGAACACAGACAGGGGCATTCCTGTGTTTTTGCCACTTCAGAAAGTTTAAGAAAAATATGAATCATTGATGCATTTTGTCTTATGATAACTGATGTCTGGATTCTGTAATTCCATTCGCATTCTCTACAACGCAGGTTTTAAATGGCTCTATAAAAAAAACACTCACTTCCAAAAATCTCTTTCGCATCAAAATCCTCAATCCCAACATAGCCTATGTACAGTTGAAGTCGGAAGTTTACATACACTTAGGTTGGAGTCATTAAAACTCGTTTTTCAACCAATCCACAAATTTCTTGTTAACAAACTATAGTTTTGGCAAGTCGGATAGGAAATCTACTTTGTGCATGACAAGTAAAATTTATTTAAACTTTTTTTTACAGAGAATATTTCACTTCTAATTCACTGTGTCACAATTCCAGTGGGTCAGAAGTTTACATACACTAAGTTGACTGTGCCTTTAAACAGCTTGAAAGTTCCAGAAAAGTATGTCTTGGCTTTAGAAGCTTCTGATAGGCTAATTGACATCATTTGAGTCAATTGGAGATATACCTGGGGATGTATTTCAAGGCCTACCTTCAAACTTAGTGCCTCTTTGCTTGACATCATGAGAAAATCAAAAGAAATCAGCCAAGACCTCAGACAAGAAATTGTAGACCTCCACAAGTCTGGTTCATCCTTGGGAGCAATTTCCAAACGCTTGAAGGTACCACGCTCATCTGTACAAACAATAGTACGCAAGTATAAACACCATGGGACCACGCAGCCGTCATATCGCTCAGGAAGGAGACGCGTTCTCTCTCCTAGAGATGAACGTACTTTGGTGCGAAAGTGCAAATCAATCCCAGAACAACAGCAAAGGACCTTGTGAAGATGCTGAAGGAAACAGGTACAAAAGTGTCTATATCCACAGTAAAACGAGTCCTATATCGACATAACCTGAAAGGCCGCTCAGCAAGGAAGAAACCACTGCTCCAAAACCGCCATAAAAAAGCCAGACCACGTTTTGCAACTACGCATGGGGACAAAAATGGTACTTTTTGGAGAAATGTCCTCTGGTCTGATGAAACAAAAATAGAACTGGTTAGCCATAATGACCATCGTTATGTTTGGAGGAAAAAAGGGGAGGCTTGCAAGCCGAAAAACACCATCCCAACCCTGAAGCACGGGGGTGCTTTGCTGCAGGAGGGACTGGTGCACTTCACAAAATAGATGGCATCATGAGGCAGAAAAATTATGTGGATATATTGAAGCAACATCTCAAAACATCAGTCAGGAAGTTAAAGCTTGGTCGCAAATGGTTCTTCCAAATGGACAATGACCCCAAGCATACTTCCAAAGTTGTGGCAAAAATGACAAAAGTCATGGTATTGGAGTGGCCATCATAAAGCCTTGACCTCAATCCTATAAAAAAAGTGTGGGCAGAACTGAAAAAGCGTGTGTGAGCAAGGAGGCCTACAAACCTGACTCAGTTACACCAGCTCTGTCAGGAGGAATGGGCCAAAATTCACCCAACTTATTATGGGAAGCTCGTGGAAGGCTACCTGAAATATTTGACCCAAGTTAAATAATTTAAAGGTGCTACCAAATACTAATTGAGTGTATGTAAACTTCCGACCCACTGGGAATGTGATGAAAGAAATAAAAGCTTAAATAAATCACTCTCTGTTATTCTGACACTTAACTTTCTTAAAATAAAGTGGTGATCCTAACTGACCTAAGTCAGGGAATTTTTACTAGGTCAGGAATTGTGAAAAAACTGAGTTTAAATGTATTTGGCTACGGTGTATGTAAACTTCCGACTTCAACTGCCGAGGCAAGTTGACGCCACGTAACCCTCCCAATCAATCAAGTCACAAACACACACTACGGAATGAGTTCACAAGCCTTGGACTAGCCTACTCAATTACAATTTTCCCATATCTGTGAGATACTATAACACCCCCCCGAGCACTGATTTCTATACTGTTGTCTAGCAACGACCAGTAACAGATGTGTCAGATCTGAATTCACACATACAGCCAGTCTAGGGATGTGTCTTAAATGGCACCCTTTATTTCCTATATAGTGTACTACTTTGACCAGGACCCATAGGGTTCAAGTCGAAAGTAGTGCACTATACAGGGATTATGGTACCATAGGGCTTGGGACAAAAATAATGCACTTTAGGGATTAGGGTGCCATTTTAGACACCAGTAAGGTCCCCTTCTGTACTGCAGACACTGTCCTAGCAGCATCCCCCCCATACCAGACTATCCACGTGCCATGTGCACCCCGACCCAGGGACAATACAGCAGCTGCCAGAGTGACAAAGCTCCAACTTCACCCACTCAGAGAGGCTGGAGCTGCGTCCTAAACGGTTCCCTATTCTTTTGGGCCCTGGGCAAAAGTAGCGCCTTCAAAAAATATTCAGACCCCTTGACGTTTTCCACATTTTGTGAAGTTACAGCCCAATTCTAAAAATGGATTTAATAAATACAAAATCTACACACAGTATCCCATATTGACAAAGCCAAAAACAGGTTTAGACATTTTGCAAATCTATTAAATAAAAAACAGAAATACCTTATTTACATAAGTATTCAGGCCCTTTGCTATGAGACTCAAAATTGAGCTCAGGTGCATCCGGTTTCATTTGACTCCACCTGTGGTAAATTCAATTGATTGGGAATGATTTCGAAAGGCTGTCTATATAAGGTCCCACAGTTGACAGTGCATATCAGAGCAAAAACCAAGCCATGATGTCGAAAGAATTGGCCGTAGAGCTCCGAGACAGGATTGTGTCGAGGCACAGATGGGTATCTGTAGAGAATTTGGGATGATTTGGATTTCATTTGGGATGTCATTTGGGGGGGGGGGCTGAGGGAAGAGACGGACTGGGGACTAGGGTTGGGCGATATTACGATAGCATCATCTATTGATGGTGATTGACAGCCATCGTCGATGGTGACATCGTGATGTGACAGACGATGGTTTAGCCTATATCAACTTGACTGGCGCCGCGCGTCGCACAGCAGGACAGCACACAAGAGACATTCAAAGTAATTTGCCTATTTCCATAAATATGTTATATAACCTTATATAGTTTTTCCCCCAAATTCTGCACGAGAATAACGTAGGCCAGACAGAGCATTGAATACCACTAAAACAGCACAAAAATGTCCAGTCAGAAAACTTTGTTTTGTTGGATACATAGGCATTTAGGCTCCTATAGAATTAGATTTTTTTCTTGTCCAATTCCATTTTCTCAGTTGTTGTTGGGGATTTTTCGCTCTCAAAAATCCAACTTTTCTAAATAGAAAAACAACTAAATTGGATGTTCTAAGTCCACAACAATGCATAAACCACACCAGGAGACAGAGGACTATTAAATGAGAGAGAACAAAACAATATCTATAGATTTACAAGTTTACGCTTATTAACCCCCTAGAGTCTAACACGGAACCCAAACCGGCTGCACGTGTGCGCCATCGTGCATAAATTAAAATATCAAAACAAACTCTGAACCAATTACATTAATTTGGGGACAGGTCAAAAAGCATTAAACATTTACGGCAATTTAGCTAGCTAGCTTGCACTTGCTAGCTAATTTGTCCTATTTAGCTAGCTTGCTGTTGCTAGCTAATTTGTCCTGGGATATAAACATTGAGTTGTTATTTTACCTGAAATGCACAAGGTCCTCACCTCCGACAATTAATCCACACATAAAACGGTCAACCGAATCATTTCTAGTCATCTCTCCTCCTTCCAGGCTTTTTCTTCTTTGAACTTATAAGGTGAGTGGCATCTAAACTTTCATCGTATTACGACCGACAATTCAATTCAACACAGTTCGTCTTTCAAACACCCACGTGGGCATAACCAATGAAGAGATGGCACGTGGGTATCTGCTTCTACAAACCAATGAGGAGATGGGAGAGGAAGGACTAGCAGCGCGATCTGCGTCACAAATAAACTGACTTCTATTTTAGCCCTTGGCAACGCGAGCAGTGTGGGTGCAATAATAGAATGGAGATTTCTAAATTTATTTTGCAAAGCTCACGTACACGATGCGAGCGGTGTAGTCAGGGTAGTAGACTTGTATTTCGTCGTACTGCTATTAGTCCACAGAAACGCAATGAATAACCAATTCATACATGGAAAAACAGACAATTTTTTAAATCAAAGTTTGTTTAAGCGTCAGTCCTATATCTGAGCGATAAGATCAGAAAATAAATGTATTACCCGTATTTAACTACTTCCATATTTACTTCCATACATTTTTTCAAATGGAACTGGGCTACCTTCAGACGAGTCTTGTGGACATTCTAGAGCATGTACATGTTCGTGGGAGTCTCAGCTTTCCATAGAGGTGTGTGTAGCCCAAACTGTTCGGACGCGACAGACAGAAGTTGGCAGATCGACGGTACCGACTTCAGATGAGTCCAGCGACACTTGTGGGGGTCGTAGAGCAAAACGGAGAACACCATCGTGCTCGTGAGAGTCTCATCTTCCACAGAGGTTACATATTTTTAGGCCAAACCGTTCAGACCGTTTCGGGAGAAGACCGATTTTTAGGATGTCTCCTGGTCTGACAACCACTGCTATAGCTCTGCTACCTTCCACCGCAGCACGTCGTCGGACTGAGGCAAAACAACTGATGGCTCTTGCTTAGACGGATTTTGATGGGGATTTTTTTGTTACACTACATTAGACAGTGACTCTAAGGGGTTAAGAAATAAATTATTTATGCGAGCCGGGAAAATCCTTGCATGAGAAACCAAATGGTCAACAACCTATCCTCCTACTAGGCTTATCATAAAAACTTTAAGACAAGTTAAAATTAAGAACAGTAGCTTATTTCCCAAAATATTAAGGTGTTGTCCTAAAGTCCTTGTGGCTTTCAAAAATAACAAGAATGAAATTCCATAGCCTACGCATAGGCTACTTATTTTCAATCACAGCTTTATGAGACAGACCAGACAATATACATGTTTCTATTGTTTTATGAGGCAAATAAAGCTATTATTATCCAGTTCCGAAGACATTAGACCGCTTCTATTCAGCCCTTGATGTAGTCCTATAACCTAGCTTACTACGGTAAGAAAGCACGTTCCTCAGACGGGCCACTGCTCCATCATGTGGGCGCCACAGACACACAAACCTGTTCTGCTCCTCCACCAGAAAAGAATATTAGAAAATATTTTCCATTGCCTGCACTTGCCAGACTTCCTAAAAAAACATTATCTTTCATCATGATTTCTCCAGTTGCATAAATGTAGAAGAAAAATAATTTGGGGGGGGGGCCCAATACGGGCGATAGTATCGTATATCACAATGTTTTATGGGTACATAATCACGATAGGACAAAGGTTGACATCGCCCCAACCCTACTGAGCACTCACTGCAACATTGTCATGGGTGGGAGAGGGGAAGCGGGGGCTGCCTGGGACTGGCTGCCTGCATTATTAGGGGGGGATGGGAGACAGCAGCAGAGAAACACACAATTCAAATGTTATTTGTCAGATGTGTCGAATACAAAGGGAGTAGACTTTACAGTGAAATGCTTGTTATGAGCACTTTCCTACAATGCATAGTAAAAAATTCTATAAAAAGTAACGCAAGAGGACTAAAATACACAAGATTTAAACACTGTCTCTCACACACACAGGAGATGAGAGTGGGCCAGGAGGAGGAAGCGCCTTCAGACTTCAGAGGCCATTAATCATGTGGGCAACAGAGCAGCCAAAACCAACAGGGACCCCAGTCGAGGAGACAGCCAGCCAATCTGCTGGCTCTGGGTGTGTGTTTGTGTGTGTGTTTACGTGCCCAGACTGTAGTATGAGTGCGTGTGAGCTGTGCGTGTGCAAGGGCATGGGCGAGAGGTATAAAGCAAGTGATGGAGAGGGGATGCAGAAATAGAATAGTACACTGAAGGACAAAACCAGGAAAACAAAGCCCTTTCATATCCTTGCGCCAGGCACCCATCTCATAACAAGAACATTGTGAAACTCAAAACAGAACAAAACACAAACGCGCACACACCTCCCGTCTCGGGGTCACTTTAGCAGACATACACAGGCTGCCATGTTATTAGATGGATATATGTCACGGAAACTCTCCACTGCAGAGCTAGGTCTTGTTCAGTGGAACACTAACTACAATCAGTGGTTGTATTGGACAAATTCAGGTATTAGCCTAGTGCCTCCCTGTTTCACTTCAATTCAAAACACTTTCTCCCCACTGAACACGATCCAGTACACATTACAGACATGGCCAGGGAAGCTATACTCTCCCTCAGTCAGGGTTCCAGAGTACTAGTAGGTTAGATGATAAACTTACATGTGTATCTCTGTGTGGAGATCCTTATACGAGAGTGCATCTCCTCTCCGGCCTCATTCAGCAAAGGGAGCTGCCGCGTGGGCCGGCCCGTTACCCGATCCAGAGAAGAGTCCCCTTAGAGACGCTGGCCAAGGCCCAGCTAATAGTTCACAGAGCACACTGCAGACGAGGAAGAGGGGAGTACACCTGAGAAGAGAACAGAGAGGACCTTCAATGAGAACACCAGCGAGAGAGAAGCAAACACGACGCATGCACAAACACCCTACAGTCTAGACAAATCTGGGTCGCATTCAGGAAGGTGCAACGTACATGGCAGATAGAGATGTCACCAGTAGAGCTGACATGATCCACACTCCACATATAAGAGGCATGTGTGTTAATCTAAAATGTACGCCTACATCCGATTCACAACGGCACTAAACGTTGTTTCATGCTGAACGCAGCCCAGCGCTACATACTCTGGTACTGGCTTGGCAAGCATGATGCAATCAGACTGCTGTACTTAGGCAATGCCACCGAAGAAACCAAGGAAAGGTGTGCAAGGGGGAGTCATGCAATCTCCAAACATTGGCAGTAAAATGTCCTTACTATAGAGCTCAGTGACTTTAAACGTGGCACAAGTGAGTTCGTCAAATTTCTGCCCTGCTAAAGCTGCCCCGGTCAACTGTAAGTGCTGTTATTAAGTGGCAACGCCTAGGAGCAACAACGACTCAGCCACGAAATGGTAGGCCACACAAGCTCACAGAACGGGACTGCCGAGAGGTCCAAACTGCCTCCGGAAGCAACATCAGCACAATAACTGTTTATCGGGAGCTTTATGAAATGGGTTCCCATGGCCGAGCAGCCGCAAACATGCCTAACATCAGCCAATGCTTGGCGTTGCGCATGGTGGAGTGGTGTAAAACTCGCCGCCATTGGACTCTGGAGCAGTGGAAATGCGTTCTCTGAAGTGATGAGAATGCTACCTGTCCAAATGCATAGCGCCAACTGTAAAGACTCCTGAACAGCTAATCAAATGGCTACCCAGACTATTTGCATTGCCCTCCCTGTATATAGCCCCTCTATTGTTATTTACTGCTGCTCTTGAATTGTTATTCTTATCGCCAACTTTTTTTTAAATGCTATTTTCTTTCAACTGCATTTTTGGTTAAGTGCTTGTAAGTAAGCATTTCACTGTAAGGTCTACACCTGTTGTATTAGGTGCATGTGACAAATACAAATTCATTAGAACATTTGGTGGAGGAGGAATAATGGTCTGAGGCTGTTTTTCATGGTTCTTAACACTACAGAATACAATGACATTCTAGACGATTCTTTGCTTACAACTTTGTAGCAACAGTTTGGGGAAGGCTCTTCCCTGTTTCAGCGTGACAATGCCCCCATGCACAAAGCGAGGTCCATGCAGAAATGGTTTGTCGAGATCGGTGTGGAAGAACGTGACTGGCCTGCACAGAACCCTGACCTCAACCCCATCGAATACCTTTGAGATTCATTGGAACGCGGACTGAGAGCCAGGCCTAATCCCCCAGCATCACTGCCTGACCTCACTAACGCTTGTTGCTGAATGGAAGCAAGTCCCCGCAGCAATGTTCCAACATCTAGTGGAAAGCCTTCCCAGAAGAGCGGAAGCTGTTATAGCAGCAAAGGCGGGGACCAACTCCATATTAATGCCCATGATTTTGGAATGAGAGGTTCGACGAGCAGGTGTTCACATACACTACATGACCAAAAGTATGCCAGGCACGGCACTACTGAAAGACTTTCATGGAATGGCATACGAGGGAGGTGTGACGAGTCAACAGTTTAGATGCAGTCAATGTTCCAGGAGCTGCTTTCAGACAATTTCATGAGGAAGACTGACAGAAAATCCATATGAGCTGTTTAATATTAGACTAGTTTATCTAATATGAGACTATTTGTATAGTTTCACCATAACATGATGGTACTAATCAAGACTGTGAATCATTATTGATTAATGAATCATGCTTAACGGGACGAGGTTGAAATTAAGCGCTTTCGTTTATCCAATAAAATGTATGGATTTTATTGTTCGCTCCCTGTCCATTCCACAACACTCCCCTCCATTCAGAGGTAAAACCTACAACTAGGCCAAGGATGGAGTTACCATGGTTACTCAACCACAGAGAGTACCCACAGATTTTTGAGGAGGGCAAGAAAGTAAGATAAAGGGCAATTCCATAGTAACAGAATGATGCTGGACTAGTTTAAAAAATAAATAAAATCACAGAAAATGTGTACTAAAACTAATTTACTTGAGTGCAGATGCAATGTCTGGTAACAGAATGATGGTTTTTGCTATTTGTGCAGTTATTCTATTACCAAAATGTGCATCTGCACTGTTCAAGTAAATGTGTTAGATTTTCTGTGGAAATTGTTAAAAGTAATTATTGTGCATAGAGTTGTATGGTTTGTTTAGCTTTGCAATAATTTTTTTGGGGGGGGCGTGTATTTTAAAAGAGACAAATCTGAGTCTTAGTTCCGCAACTAAGAGTGTTGAAGCGCAGGGTTCAACTTCTCCTCTGTTTTGTTGCCCTGGCTACCAAACCTGTGCACATACTGTGTGAGAGTGAAGTGTTGCATCTTTTTCATCTTAATATCCTAGTCAATTCATTGATGCTAGGCCCTGCTTTATTGAAGGTTTGAGACATTGCAAGCCAAGAAATTGTGAGATACAGCATTCCATTGCGAGAGTTTTTGATTGCCGATCGACAGGCCTAAGTGCACGGTTCTGACTGTCTGCCTGGTGGTCAACCTGCCTATACTGTCCCTCTTCTCTCTCCGTCCCTCGCAAGCTATGAAAGATGCAAGTGTTCTCGGAAGTACGGCAACTAATCAGTCTCCTCCGATCCAAAAATACTGAATCGTAGGAGTTATTATTTTGGAGTCGGCTATCCACCACTAAGTCATCATCGTTAACAGTTGGAAAATGGCAGCGAAAGGCAAGAGACAGCAGCAAATTTCTGTACGGCAATAATTTGAGAAGTTAAATGAGAAAGAAATGCAAACTTTACGAGGTACAGTAATGGTAGTGCAGGTGCAATGCTTAACCATTTGAAAAGGGACGCACCGCACCGTGAGACCCAAACCATTGCTGGCAGTAGCAAAGCTACATTGTGAATTTACGTGGAACTTTAAACGTTAAGATAAATTGTCCATTTGTCACATCCCAAATTAATTTATACCTAACTTTCTCGCTCAACTAATAGTGTGAATATTTAACATGCATTTTTCTGGAAATCATTTGTTACATCCTACTTTCGTTGCTAGGCTGAACCGTGGAGTGGTCACACATTTGACTTGATCAAAAAGGGGTTAGCCAAATTCTCCTGTTCTTCCTCTAAACTCAACACCCCTCCTGTCTTTCAAACCCCCTTGTGTTTATAGTACATTTTATTGAATTCTCCCTCACCACTGCCACTGCCTTTTGACACAAATCCAGATGCATTTGGTTCCAGCGTAGAGATATGGATGGACATATAAACACACTAACCTTAAAACTCCATAAAAACTATTCAACTTAACCAATAATGTTAGTGGTAAATGCAATTGACTGTCAGAAAAGGTATGCAGCAGAGGAAAAAAAGGTGACAGCTCCGAGGTGTCCTGGTACATAGAGTAGACAAAATACTATTAAGTGGGGCTGTGTGTGTACTTACGGATACAAATATATGGCCTGGACAACGTCAATACGTGAAATGCTTGTTCTGACCCTAATCAGGAGATACTAACGTTATGCCAAAGTCAAGAGTGATCAGTCAAAACGAGAGTACAGGGTCGACAGCAGTAGTGTAACTAATTTTCACGGAAAACAATGCTAAGTTACTGTACTTTGAAATACACCAACAAAGTTCGCTATATCGATGAGATTTCAGACAAACAAAATATGACAATTCGGTTTGTTTCTTTACAGGTAACATAAACTCACCCCATTCCGTACAAATGTGCGTAACCGTGACATTCAAATGAGGCTACAAAGAAAACTAATGGGACAGTAGCGACTGTGTTGACTTCAAAATCGGGGGCATGAACTAGGTTTCTATTCAAGCGTTGATCGACATGGTAATGGGTCTATAGTATTGGAGAAAAGTTGAAAAAAACGGGCCCTCCGTTACATCTTGACGTGTCATGTCATAACGTACAGCACGCATAAAGCAACTATTTCTGTCTTACAATCTCTCTCCACGAGGTGTAGCACTTCTCTCATCGTTTAAAAACAAAAAATGGACAGTAACGGGGGTAAAGGGGATAACTAATGCATTTTTTCGTCAGATCATCATTCTCAAAGCCGCTGTTTACTTCTAAGATCAAGTTTTTAGGGCGGTGCTAAAGTGATTCAAATTCAACACAAACCTTCAAATAGCTATGTAATTACACATTATATAAACTATTTATAGTGTTTTATTTACATTTTAGAGGCGATAAGGTAATACGTTGGACAGATCAAGTGAAAAGAGCAATTTTCCCACACGACATATGTCCTTCTCACTATCACGCATTAGTTTCGCTTCCCCACCCGCCATTTTTTTAAAGACCGGACGGGGCTCATTGCCTGCTTGAATTATGCAGAAACGGGCAGTGTTTAGGTCATGTAATTGATTTTGTTGGAAAGGGGAGAAATTGTGCTTTACAATGGTATTGACATTACAGTTGATCTGGAAGTATTACGTTTTTGGGGCGCTAAAATAAGGGAAATTGTACGGACCAAGGCGATGTACGAGTTTACGTTAGCCTAGTGGTTAGAGCGTTGGACTAGTAACCGAAAGGTTGCAAGACCGAATCCCCGAGCTAACAAGGTAAAAATCTGTCGTTCTGCCCCTGAACAAGGCAGTTAACACACTGTTCCTAGGACGTCGTTGAAAATAAGAATTTGTTCTTAATTGACTTGCCTAGTTAAATAATGGTAAAATAAATACAAATATGTTCTATAAAACGCCAACGTTTATCCACTTCTCTTCAGACCACACAAAATGGCGACTGCAAGCAAGCAGCTCCAAGTCCTTATTCTAAATATCAAACGCCTTTTCAAATGTTTTGTTACGATCTTACTTTAGTGGCAACTGCATAAGTGCAGATATCACGGTTTCGCCAAATCGAGCAAGAGAACACGCTTAAAACGAAGTCTCGTCAGGTATACAAAGAGTCCAGTCCGAAGCAACTAACGTTAGCTAGCAAGCTAAGTTTACATTACAGTTGTGGATCCTTGGCGTAGTTCCGAAATATTACATACTTCAAATCATGTTGAGGGAACGCAAATGGCGTATGTCCCGTCACTTGTCATCATTGTCAAATTGACAGGCCAGCTATGTGAGAAGTAAACACGTTCATCCTCGTTAACATCGAAGTGACAATTTGTTAAAAATCTAGCTAGTTAGCGAGCTAACGTTAGAACTGAAAAGCATGCGTTTCTTGCGTATCCTCTCTTCTAGAATGTAAGCGAACTACGTAACAATTTTAGTACCAATATTCCAAAACGGTTCGGTAGTCTCGCACATACCATCCAAAACAACAAGCTGAGCTCATATGAAAACGTAACGTTAGTTGACTTACTTACTAGCTAATCAACTAGTTGTCAAAATACTGTTGATGTTGTTATTACACAGTCAACGACCAGTGGCAAGTGATAGCAAGGTAGCTAGCTTGCTGGGCATTCTAGCAGGCTAGCTAATACTATTGATGAGGGGTAGCTAGTTGATACAGTTAGCTTAGATAATGTTAGTGTAATCTTGTGTTGAGGCCCGTGGAAATCCAAATTGAGTAGGTTGTGATGTAATCAGGACAATTGCATAACGTTAACACTGAAGGGTTCGTTTTTTTTTTGTTCGCTTAGTCAGAGATATCAGAAAATGATATCGCAGTTAACGTTAGCTTGTTTCATTCCCGTGTCTCAGTACCAGGCCTCCAGACGACTCGCTCCCAATAGGCGCACGCTACGACGACCTCAAAAACGACGGAGTCCTTAGATTTGTGCTCACGCAGGAGCTCCGTGTGAAATACATTACCTTCTAAAGGCTTTGCATTCACACGGTGTCATTTTTTAAAATAAAAACTCATTCGTTTTACCTCGTTTATTCGGTTGTCAAGGTGCGCGGGATCTTTCTTTCCCAGGATCCAGAACAAACACCTCTCGTCGTCGGTGACGTCATGCGCAGACAGAACGTGACGTACGTAACGCCGTGTGCACACAGGTTTGCATCAGTACATTGCTATACCGTACATTTTAGTTTTCACAGTCGTATGCGCTGTATCACAACAAAAATAATCACGCTACACATTGTCCGCTTCTTCAGTGGTTTATCTACTTCAGTTCCTTATACCACATGGCAAAGCAACGCACAAGTGTATACCCAAAAGGCTCAGACTTGTTTGTTTCCATCTACACGGGCACCTGCTCTCACCTGGGGGTCAAAGCCAGGCAACTGCTTCTTTTGAGCTTTCGTTTACATAGCAATAGCTAACTGTGAACTTTAACATCAGCTGTTTTGATTATACAGAGGTGTTGATTCTTTCATCTATCTTAATACCTGTAAAGGAATTCTGGGATACTAGTAGATGTGAAACCTGAGCTGTCAAGAGGTAGAGGAATGGACTAATTGGGCAACCTTGCCTCACTCCTCTGTTGATTTCAAATATAGGTGATGTATCAAGTTTTACAGAGCTATTACTTCCATTGTAAAGAGTTCTTATTGATTTAATAAAGAAATCAACAAATGTAAAAAAGTGTGGGGTATCAAAAATCAACTTATGGCTTACAGTATCAAAGGCCTTCTGGAAATCTACAAAATAAAATCAAAGGGTCACCATCAAGTATTCATTATATTCACCCATATCCAGCACTAATGTAATATTGTTGGAAATGTGCCGCCCTTACATAAAACTACACTATTATTCACGAATAATAATAATGAAATGTAAAATGGTTTGGGCTGGGACGTCCCAAGGATCCCGAATAGCACTGACCGAAAAGAAATGGGACTCTAGTCACTGATTGGATATTTTGTGAAAAGTCGTAACCCGAAAACCAGGAAGTGCAGTGTGAAGGTTGGCGCAGTAGCAGCGCAAACATGGGGGTGAAAATCGAGGTGTTTCGTGTGAGTAAATAGGTTTGTTTCATCATAATGTCATGATTAATAGCTTACACGAGGGATCCTAGCCGCAACAAGAAAAAAGACTGCACGCGAAACGCTCTATATTGTTGTAGAAATAGCTACACGTTGATCGTTACAGTAGCTAACTATCCAGCCAGGTGGTCACGTAACATCATCCTCGTCAACACTGATGTTATTTTAGGGGACACACTCTTTTCACGCCACTTCGATAGTGATTTTCGTAGCAGTTTAGGAGAGCATTTTCGCTAACCCTTTAACTAACTTTAACCTCCGTCTCCCAACCTGCTGTGTAAGTTCTCATAAGTTAACCTGCTACGAAAAAGTAGGGATGTCAAACATTCAGGCTGCTACGCATGAATTGATTTGATCACTGACGTCATGATTTGATCACTGACGTTTTTTTACAGAGTTCCCAATTGTTTTGAAAGCACCAACTGCCTGATTGTTGTCTGATGACTAGTGGTAACTGATACACAAATCAATGTAGTTATCTATTATACTGACTATCATGTAACATGTCTAACAAAGAGATGATAGTGACTTGATATAGATGTTTATTTTGTCTGTGTTCCTTTGTGATCAGATGATGCTGTATTTGTCCTTCCCTGTAACCATGTTCTGGATCTCCAACCAAGCAGAATACTTTGAAGAATATATTGTGAAGAGAAAGGTTAGTGTTAACTTGATTGGTTGATTGATTCATTTAGTTTATTTCATGATTAAAAGTACATAGAACTAAGGTTGCTTCATTACATACATAACAATTGTTGATGTTGACACACAATAAAGCCCAATGGCTTATTATGCTCTGGTTTATTCTTTCAGTGCTTTTAAACTTTGTTTTGGCTACATTTTATTAGATTGTGTAGACAGTCTGAGAAGGTTGACAGTACTGTCTGACAAACTAAAGCAAATTCTGACATTTTGTGTATGACCATGTCATAAGTCGTTTTTATCTGTTGTTCATTAATGTTAAACTTTACTTTCCTCTTTCATGGTGATCTCTTCTACAAACTTCAGAGGGAGATTTTCCCCCCCGATGAGAAGATGCATGTGAGTGTGTGAATAATGTCATGTTATTATGCAGTTACACATTTTCTCTTGATTTAGGAACAATGAAGTATGGCATATCAATGCCTACCAATAGTGACACCTTTTGGAGGGTAAAGATTTGAGATTAAAGGAATATCCCACTCCCAATACAATTTAACATAATATTTTGAGTGGAATAACCCTTTAAGAACTGATTTGGTCTGGGATTGAAGGACTGGGGATGTTTTATTTGTTGTCAATGTCTCTGTCCTCCATAATTGAAAATAAAATAAATAACTGTTTTGATTGACAGTGGTAGATTATGACTGAACGATCTGTGTTACAGAGGAAAGAGCTGGAAGACTTCAAAGAGCGGATGCGAGACCGCAAGGAGCGGCGGCTACTGAAACGGATGGCCTTGGAGGAGGCTGAGAAGGAGTGAGGAGGACAGTGCAGAGAGACAATCTGAGGAGGACAGTGTCCCCAATGCCCAATCAGCTGCCTGTTTTTCTACTTGTTGTTCCACAGGAGGGGGGAGCAGTGTCACTGTCAGGCCCATGGACTGGAACATGTGCTGCGTCACATTACCTATTTAGTATACTACTTTGACCATGGCCCATAGGGCTCTGGTAAAACGTAGTGCACTGTATAGGATAAAGGGTGCCGTTTGGGGTTGGAGGATTTTGGATGTCGTGGAGTATGTAGGCTATACTATACACGGTGTGGGAGGGTGTGCTTGAGGGGGACCTTCAAGTTACCCCTTTGAACCGAATAGTCTTGCTGAAAAGCTTTTAATGAAATACTTTATTTCACTGCAATCAAACTAGGACTTTATTGATTATGATCTGCTCTGTGATGGTGTTGATGTAAAACATTGAGTGTGTATGATTGTCTCATAAAAAAAGATGTGTGATTGAAATATGAGGACAGAATCATAAGGCTTGGAATATAATTTATTTTTTTTGTTTTAGAATACATGTCTTTTGTACATGGGTGTTTCAACACTGTCCTTCATTAAAGTTTAAATGTGTCTTTGCCTGTTTTCTTTTTTTTGTGATGACCATTCTGGTCTAGAAACAGTATGATGTCACAAAGCCCCTGTGTTGTGATTTGGACCATGCTGTGACATGTAATTTTATGGCTGAGTCGTGTTCAGTTGGGAGAAAACATTTAGAATCTGGCAGGTACTAGCTGAAATCATCCAATGAGAACACATTTTTCAGTTTTGTGTCGTAAAACATTTTGCTACTGTGTGCTCTAAAGAACACAACCCAGCCTACTGTATCTTCCCTCTAATACGTCAAGTTTTATAGGGGCCTCTGGAAACGGGACTATGGAGGCTAGTAGGCGGTTGGTAGCTCGCCTGCATACCATCACGGTGCTCGGGAAACACTTCTGGACGCACAACTTCTCCGTCTCCCTACTCTTGGATGAGCTGGGCAATGTGCCACAAGTCACAGGGTTGATTTTCTGCAAAGTTCGCTTGCTTGATGGCTCCTTTACTGAGGAATCTCCAAGGTGAGCATGGAGGGGGGTACAGCAGAAATATGGTGGTGTGTCACCAACTCTAGTGAGCAAGGGAGCTTTTAGTTGAATCTGTAGTCTTTCCTCGATTCCTCACGTCCTCTCACCTGAATAAATCAGAGTGAAGCAAGGACAGACTGCATTAGAGGCGAACATCCAAGATTTGACGAAAGACTTAAGATTCACCCACAGTTACAGAAATACTATTATCAAGTTGTGTGTGTAACCCACAGAGTGGAAGTCCTGCACAACTCGGTGCAATGGGGAAAGATGTTTGAATTTGAGTGCCAAACTGCAGTCAACAGCTTGTCTGGAGTCCTGGATGACTGCATGTGTAGACTGTCAGTTCGCAAGGTCAACTAATTTATCATAAATCAGAGTATCTTCCTGCAAAACAGTGTGTTTTGTGTCCTAAATGGCTCCCTATATAGTGCACTACATGGGGAATAGGGTGCCATTTAGGATGTAACATGGCAATTGTTACTAAATGGAGTAAAATTTGATAAAATATCCCATCTAGGTAAAACAGCATACATAAAATGAGGTGTGTTGTGTTTTGAATCTCATTTGAATCTTATTCAAATGTGCTGAAGGAGAGTGAAATTAT
This sequence comes from Salvelinus fontinalis, assembly GCF_029448725.1. Classification (NCBI taxonomy): domain Eukaryota; kingdom Metazoa; phylum Chordata; class Actinopteri; order Salmoniformes; family Salmonidae; genus Salvelinus; species Salvelinus fontinalis. The sequence goes on along the minus strand of NC_074666.1, from coordinate 66,881,619 downwards.
GAAAAATATTAAATAACCTGTTTTTCTGTTCATGCAGGACACAAAGGGAGGAAGGTCATACCAAAAGGTAAGTTTGAGAGGAGAGTGACCACTGTTCCACATGTTCATGGGCAAGCTCCCAACATATAGCATAGTAAGGGCTTGCTTACACTTATCCAGACCCTTTAGATTGACAGACATGGAATGTATAGATGCATGAGGGTTGTTTTTTCTGTAGGGCATCCCTTTTTCTCACACCTTCAGTAATAATATCTCTCAATTTCCATGTTATTAGGTGGGTTATGTCGACCTCAACCTGTCTGAGTATGCAGGCTCTGGGTATGTGACCCGTCACTGCCTCCTAGAGGGATATATGAACAAGGACAACAAGCTGGACAACTCCCTTCTCAAGGTCAGCCACAATTATTTAGGTCCAAACGGGACCCTACTCCCTTTATAGTGCACTCCTTTAGTGCACTACATGGGGAGAATAGGAGAAGTAGATAAGTCCTCAGGCAGCACTGCTTAAGTCATAGTAAAAGAACAAAAGGTGGGTGCTCTTAGAGAAATGGAAGTTTGCAGTTGATGAGTACATTTTGTGAAAACAAAGTCTTGTAACAAAACCGATCCTGTATAACTTGTTGGATTTATTGGTTACCTGTCCAGGTGGGCCTACATATGCAGCTGCTCCAGGGAGACCCATGTTTCAGAGTGTGAGGATCTTATTGATAGCATTGATCAACTATTATTCACTGATACGGTATTATGGATGTTATTGCACATAAACTACTACTATTCAACGATCACTTAATTGATATTAATTTCCCAATTTTGATTACATTATGCCGATTATAGTCTTTGTCACTCTCCTGTTTGTGCTTTCCTCAGTCCTACCCAGCATTCACTACCAAATGGAACTTTATCATCTGAGAATGTCGAGCAGCCCAGAGAAAGCACCTCCAGTCACTCTGAGTCTGGTATGTGTGACCAGCCAGGGTTTGGACCTGTGCTACAAGACTGTCAACCTGCTGAGCTAAAGCCTAGGCATTAGCTCAGGAAAGCTAAAACACAAATCTTTAGGGCTTAGACTTGTGTGGTTAACCTAACAACCTCTGTTTAATATGTTTGTAGGCAAACACACCAACTCACAGAGATGCACCAATTAACTATCCTCATCAAACTGAAACCACCAAAGATCATTTGGCATTTGAAGTGAACCCCACAATGTTTTCAGGTTCATCAGAGGACACCCTGAGAACCCTGAGAAGGCAGCTGGTGATGAAGGGGGGGCTGCTGCTTGATGCCATGCCCAGTCAGAACCCAGAGGCACAGGAGAGGGCCAGAGTTGTCAGTCAGTTGACTCGGGTCGGGAACACACGGGTGGATGCCCAGGATGTGGTTGAACATCTCTGTCTAGAGAGCTTGGGCTCAGTATTTGAGATCCCTCCTCCCATGGAAGGTGCTTTGAACTTGATGCTGGTTTCAAGAACACAGATGAATCCTAGCCTGTGTAGGATTAAAAGCGTGACATACTATTCAATAGAGAGTGCTAATGCTTAGTATCTATATATATTACAGAAGCTGGACTTGCACTCTTTGTTGGTCAGGATGGCACCACAACCCTTGGTGTCACTCATATACAGAACAGGTAGCCTATTGGAGATGGATCTCAACTGATCCTTGAATTGTTATATGTTGATTCTAATGTAATGATATTCTGATTCTTAATTGGATTCCAGTGATGCCCAACTATGTCTCAACAGGGACTCCCATGCTGGAAGTGTAGAGAATGTCATCATAATGAAATAAATACAATGAAATAAAGATGTTTCACAACCAAACCACAAGAAAATCCTATTTTCTTTGCTCCTACCCTGTATCAGAGACCTACTGTAAATGACAATGTTTTAATGCAAATTAAGTCATGAAGAATATGAATAACACTTTAGTCAAATTGTAAACTCATATTTACTTATTCATTTTGAGTGCATTTGAACACTTTTCTATCTTTAAAAAACGAAGCGGACATGACGTAGGTGCTATGTTTACGTCAGCCAAGTTAAAAAATGTAATGGAAAAAAATCGACAACACGGAAGTGTCAAGATGGCTCCAAGCGGACTGAAGGCTGTAGTCGGAGAGAGTAAGTTAATACATTTGTTAATTATATAACTCTCTACTGTTCGACGTTCTGCGGTCGAAATAGTGCCTTTTTAATACCATCACGTTTTTAGTTTGTCACGAAAATTAATAACAGAAAACATCCAAACTGCCTGGCTAGCGATGCATAGCATTCGCCACTCAAGCAAGTTGCTTCCTAGTAATGCCTGGCCATGGGAAATAGCTAGCTGTCATTAGGTTATTTAAAATGTAAATATTAAATGTGACTGGGAAAGGTATGCCTCATCACTAGTAGCAGTATTTCAAGTAAGCTCTAAAACTTGTTTTGCTAACTTTAGAAAAGTTTGGTCATACGCACGTCCTTGAAAACATAGGTGCTGGTCTAATGAACAATACTAGTAAAGAACAAGAAGGCCCGCACACTATTAAAGATCCCAATTCACCGCTTTTTTGACAACGTTTCGATCCGAAACGGATCTTCGTCAGGTCAAACAAACAGTGCACACATACCAAAATATACACATCTCACTTCACGTGACCATTGCGGACATGACGCATGGTGGGTGAAAAAAATATTAGTTTTATCTCTAATAATTTTATAACAATGAGATGTGTACATGTCGTAGTTCCAAAAAATAATATATATTTACAAAATGACCAAGTCGGTGACTTGGAAGTCAAGAAGAAATGGTCTGATATCAAACTCCTGGTTCAGACCTCTAAGAGACATGGTACACAAACGGTGGATCCAATACAATTATCTTCTCAATAATAGATTATCAGTATCTCCCCCCTCCTAGGAGTCTTAACATGTTCGATGGCAATGTATCTCAAAGAGCTAATGTTGTGAAGAACCACCACATTGTCTAGAAAGGTACTATGTGGCACCGGTGGAATGTCAGACCTCACCAACAGTGGAGTGCGTCTGAAGACTACCCGCGGGGGTTCTTGAAACGTCTTTTAGAGTTGTGGATCAGTGCTCAAGATGTACCCTTGTTTTTTTAATGATGTGATCGAACTGTTTACCAAGTGGGGAGTATTGAAGGAAGCATTGAATGCTTTGGTCAGGAGGCCGGGGAGGTTTGGGCGTGAGGCTTTCATCCTGGGTCATATTTTTACAGCGTTCCCTTGTGTTTTGCTTACTTTATTATGGAAGCTATGATGGGAACAATAGGTCAAGTTGGGTGTAGCTAGTTGATTGTGGGCTGCCTTGTGATCAACCGTACACGTGAAGGAAGACGATGTGTACCTACTACCTGTGTAAGTTTGTTCCTTTGCCTTTTACGACCCAATTAGTTACTGTTTGACACTGGCTACCAAACACCACCTGAAAAAACATAGATAAATTGGGTCAACTTTAAGAGATCTCTGTCAAATATGGAACCAGGAGAAAAAATACTGATTACAGAACCTAGACTACTGTTGTCTATTTCCAAATGTTTTGCCTCTTGCCAGGCCATCATTGTAAATAATATTTTGTTCTTAATTGACCCCCCCTTAGGTAAACTAAATATAAAATAAACAGCTCTACTCATTCTGAGTTATTGGACACATTTCAGTTTTGTTACTGTAATATTTCATACTTCCTCTGTCTGTCTTTCCTCATCTCTTAAGAAATCCTGAATGGAGTTATCAAAAGTGTGAAGAAGGATGGAGAATGGAAGGTATTGTAAAAAATGTTTTGCGAGTTGCTCTGAAAAGGTCCATGTCAAAAGAAATAATGTCTAATGATCAATTGAATATTAATTGATAACGCCAATCTGTTTGTCCAGGTGCTCATTGTGGACCACATCAGCATGCGAATCCTGTCCTCCTGCTGCAAGATGTCAGATATCATGGCAGAGGGGGTGACTAGTAAGTGTTGGGATGGGATGGCCAGTGGGCTAGGCTACTTGTATTTGTCAATAACAATTTATTAGATCAAGGGACACATCATTCTAAACTAGGTTCAGAGTAGACCTGGGTTCAAACAGTATTTGTTTTCTTTCAAATACTTAAGCTGCGCTCAACTGAGCTTGTCTGGTGTAATGATACCAATAGTCCCAAAAGTACAAAGCCAACCCCTCCCACCTGGCACTTGAGACAGGCTCAATTAAACACTATTTGAAAGAAGTAAATACTATTTGAACCCAGGTATGGGTCATAGTATGAGGAAGTGAGTGTCTGTGGAGGCGTTCTTCAGTTAGGATTGTACAGTCACTAAATGATCTTCCTTTTCCTCCCCTAGTTGTGGAGGACATCAACAAGCGCAGGGAACCCATCTCTAGCCTGGAGGCCATTTATCTGATCTCTCCTTCAGAGAAGGTGAGAAGTGTGTTTCCCCCTGCCATTCCCCCTTTCACTATGTCATCAACTGCCATATCCTGTACTGCTGTAAAGCAATCTTACACTCTTCATCTTCCTCTTTTTCTCTCTCACCTGTGTGTGTGTGCGGATGTTCTCAGTCGGTTCGTGCTCTCATCAATGACTTCAAAGAGATTGCTTTCACCTACAAAGCGGCGCACATCTTCTTCACAGACAGTAAGACCATTTGTTTTAAAGTGTTATAAAAACTTCAAAAATGTACTCTTCCCTTGTCTGATACAAAAAAAACTGGTATCCTTCTGGTCATGTCTTTCTTGAAAGGAGATTCTAAATCTAATTGAGATTAACCTCGCAAAATGACAAAAAGCAGGAATATTTTGTTTAATAATACAAAATAACTGTTGGTTTTGTGACAATCACCTATCCTGCAGACTGCCCAGATGCTCTTTTTGCTGAGATTGGGAGGTCCAGAGTTGCCAGAGTCATCAAGACTCTGAAGGAGATCAACGTGGCTTTCCTGCCATATGAGTCCCAGGTGGGTACCTACCTACCTACCTACCCACCCACCCAACAGCACCTTCTTTGAACTTTGCTCAACTCTGATCGCATGGCCAAATTGCCAAAAGTCTCATCTTGCCACCTCCCATTGAAAACAACACATTTTCTGGTAGTTTGATCGCTCTAAGGAGTATCCAGTGAAAATTCCCAGTAATTGTCGTCTCTCGCTCTCTCTCCCTCGCGCCCTTCCTCTCCCTTCTCTATTCTAGGTATTTTCCCTGGACGATCCCAGCTCCCTGCACGCATTCTACAGTCCAGTTGGAGAGGGGAATAAAGACAGAATGATGGAGACTCTGGCAGAGCAGATCGCCACCCTCTGTGACACCCTGAAGGAGTACCCTGCCATCCGCTACCGCAGGTACCTATACACACCATACCCTAACTTACAGACAGGTCTCATAAATACAGGCATGCAAGTGCTACCAGAGGTTTCAGTGGGAATTGGATGTTCATCTGAGTAAATGGATACTTTTAGTCCTCCAATAGTGGACGAAGGTAGCAACACCCCAAATGGATCGCGAATTGACACTTTTCAATGTCTTTTTCAAAGCTCATCACACATGTCTTGCATACAGAGCCTGTCTTCAATGGTCTTTTTGCACATCTGTGTCTGTGCTAGTTCAGTCGCAAGTCACCCCTCTCCCTCTCGTTCTCTCCCTCCCTCTACCATAGCGGTCCTGAGGAGAATGCCAGACTGGCTGAGGAGGTGTATCAGCGTCTGAACGCCCATAAAGCAGACAACCCCAGCATGGGAGAGGTGAGGAGAGGAGACACCAATGCCTCACCACCTCTCGCAATACACAACACTTTTTTACAGTACTAATAGTACCATGTCTGCTTGGCTCAATGACCGTTCACTCCCTGAAAACACACTGCATTGAATGACTTCTATCGGGCAACCATCAAATGCTTTGTCTTTATGATACTAGACTTATGCTATGATTATTGAAGCATTTTGAAAGTGTTACATCTATCGGAGTCTCTCATAGCTACTTCTACTTTCTCACTTGATTTCCTGTAAGTTATATTTCACACTCTCTGTTGTTCGGCTACTTTTCTCTCCTTTTCTGTCTTTCCTAGCTGGCATTTCCTTAAGCCTGTTGGACTTCTGAAGGCATGTATTCATTTGATATAATTTACCTTTCTGCTCTTATCTTCTCCATGGTCTCTCTGCCTCAGTACCCAGCACAGTAATACCATTTTCACACTATCAGAACCGTACTGTGCTGGCTCGGATATGTGTTTTTCACAACAAAATATCCACTGTGGTGTGTGCATAAGCAGGCCAGCGCAGTACAGTGTGAAAAGGGTATTAGAATATACATGGCAGAGATATTTTCTTGTTTTTGTAGTTGTACTTTTAGAAAAAATTGAATGTGTGAAAGGCTGGCGTGAAAAAAACTGAATGTGGTCAAGTCTGATGGTGACACTGAGTAGGTGACTTGTTGGTAAATCCTGTTACCCAAAAGCATTCCTGACATTCTATTGTATAGCTAGAGACAATATATTTGATATATAACAATATGCCCTGTCTGCCAAAGCATTGAAAGAGTTAACTGGTAATTAAAAAGTGACATTTTTAGGTATAATTTCTTGCCCTAACGTGAGATGTCTCATGCGTTTTCAGGGTCCTGACAAGGCCAGGTCACAGCTGTTGATTGTGGACCGTGGCTTTGACCCTATCTCTCCCATTCTTCATGAGCTGACTTTCCAGGCCATGGTCTATGACCTTTTGGACATCAAACAGGACATCTACAAGTAGGCTTAGTTTGGCAACGTGTTCCCAATATACTGCACTACTTTTGACCAAGGTCCATGATGACCATATGGAAAATGCTATACAGACACTCCTGACCTGCAAAACGATACTTCATTTCAGAATTGGTTAAGATTAGCTTAAGGTTAAGGGTCAGTTTTACATTTTGGTTAGTCGTTTTACAGGTTAGGAGTATAACCTTTCTCCCACCATATTATTATTATTATTATTATTATTATTATTATTTAAATTTTTTAGTGTAGCTATATATAGTACTAATGTATAGTTACATATCATACCATGAGTAGAAGAAGGTATCTGTTATCCCTGTATAACGGTTGTTATTTTGTGTGTTCTAGTTATCAAACGATCCCTGTGTTATTGTGTGTTGTAGATATCAGACGACTGGGATCGGGGACTCGAAGGAGAAGGAGGTTCTCCTGGACGAAGACGATGATCTGTGGGTCCAGCTGAGACACATGCACATAGCCGACGTCACCAAGTAAGACACACGCTCATCAAGATCACATACGACTAGTGTTTTTAGTTTATCTAACCTCAACTAATAAGAGATGACATGACATTTTCGATGTACCCATTCCATGGCACATGGTTTATTAATTGATACGCAAAACAACGCCGGATTCAAAACTTCGAATTTTTCAATTTAAATTATTGTACAAAATTCTTGCAACTAATAGAATGTTATATAAATGGGGGATACAATCTTCTCAGCTCTGTAGATTCTGCTGTGAGGAGGCAGAGTCATTAGACCATTTATTTTGGTATTGTCCGCATGTAGCTCGTTTTTGGTCACAGGTCCAGGAATGGTTGAAGAATTGCAACATTTGCGTAGAACTAACGCTACAGATAGCAATACTGGGGGATTTGAAAAGCCATAGTCAATCAATCAATAATATAATAATTATTTTAGCAAAAATGTTTATTTTTAATTTACAATCCGTGGAAGCTATGAGAATAGGAAGATTCAAATCTTTTGTGAAGCATCACAGCACAGTTGAAAAATATATGGCAAATAAAAATCCGAAATGGATGATGTTGGAAGATAGATGGGAAAGGTTGAGTGGAGCTGAAGGGTGGGACTAATAACAAGATAAACAATGTAGGGCATACGGGATCTGTGAAATGTGTATAGGTGCGGAGCTATTGGTTACAAGTGGAAATCAAACTGGATGGACAACAGAAATAGAGGAAGGACTAAGAACAAACAAGAGAGAACTATTATAAAGTAGACTGTGTCTGTAAAATGTGTATAAGATGTATAAATTGAAGGTAAAAACAGAAATGTTTATCAGTTTACTCCAATTGGGGGATCGGTGGTAGGGTTTGCAGGGAATAATAATAAAGGTTTACTCTTTAAAAAAAGTATGTATGTCTATGTAGGTATGTGTATGTATATGTATGCATACGTGAATGGATATATATATTTACCCCAAAAAATATGTGGGATTGGAAATGATGCAGACAATTACATTGGAAGCAACATTCTTTCCGCAATATTAAGCTGATCCACCCCCCCATAAAATAAATAAATAAATAAGAGATGACATGATCCAGAGTTTATGGAGGTAAGTTACGAGTGTTGTATTCAGGAAGTGAATTGTGAAAATTCATATCATGAATTCTCTTTCTTGAATTGAACACTGAATTGAAGCCAGCGCTGGGTTCAGATGTTGATGCTCTTTGTTTGTGTTTCAGGAAAGTGACAGAGCTGCTGCGTGTGTTCTGCGAGAGCAAGAGGATGTCCACTGATAAGGCCAACATCAAAGACCTGTCTCAGATGCTTAAGAAGATGCCACAGTACCAGAAGGAGCTCAGCTTGGTGGGTATTCCTTGTCTTTCCATCTAAAAATCAGTTGATTGGTTGAGGCTGGCATTCATGTCTCTCCAGTGATCACATACTGTCAGCCTAAATGTCAACACATGTTCTATTCACATTTGGCAAAGACACGGGCTGTGTTCCAATGTCCATATTAGCAGACAGTAGGATTTTTACCTGCTACGCTGAAAGCTTAGTGCAAGTTACTTTATCCTATTGTTCTCAGGAGTGAGCTGCACGTAAAACTTTTTTTTTTTTAAGTGCATTTTACACAAGGGGCAATCTTTGCCTGATTTAATTGAAATTATTAGGAGCGTATTACCCTCTGCAAATGTTGCGCATCCGGTGTAGCAGGCCACTTATAATGCATGCCCAATACATTTTTTCATTCTACTGTGCCTTCAGAAAGTATTCACGCTCCTTGACTTTTTCCATTTTTTTTTGTGTTACAGCTGGAATTTAAAATGAGTTAAATTGAGATTTTCTGGGGTCACTGGCCTACACACAATACCACAATGTCAAAGTGGAATTATGTTTTTTAGAAACTTTTACAAATTACTTAATAATGGAAAGCTGAAATGTCTTAAGTCAATAAGAATTCAGCCCTTTGGTTACGGCAAGCCTAAATACGTTCAGGAGTAAACATTTGCTTAAGTCGCATAATAAGTTGCATGGATTCACTGTGTGTAATGGTGTTTATCATGATTTATGAATGACTACCTCATCTCTGTACCTCACACATACAATTATCAGTCGAGCAGTGAATTTCAAACACAGATGCAACCACAAAGATCAGGGAAGTTATCCAATGCCTTGCATAAGAATGGCCACCTATTGGTAGATGGGTTAATAAAAATACAGACACTGAATATCCCTTTGAGCATGGTGGTTATTAATTAATTAAAATACAGGCGTTCTTCCTAACTCGGTTGCCGGAGAGGAAGGAAACTGCTCAGAGATTTCACCATGTTACAGAGTTTAATGGCTATGGTTATAGGAAAATGGTTATAGGAAAACTAGGGATGGGTCAACAACATTGTAGTTAACTCCACTATGCTAACCTAATTGACAGAGTGAAATGAAGGAAGCCTCTACAGAATAAAAATATTCCAAAACATGCATCCTGTTTGGAACAAGACAGTAAATTATTACTGCAAAAAAATTGGCAAACCAATTACCTTTTTGTCCTGAATACAAAGTGTTATGTTTGGGGAAAATACAATATAAAACATTAGTGAGTACCACTCTCCATATTTTCAAGCATAGTGGTGGCTGCATCATGTTATGGGTATGCTTGTAATCTTTGTGTGTAACCTTTATTTAACTAGGCAAGTCAGTTAAGAACAAATTCTTATTTACAATGACTGCCTACTGGGGAACATTGGGTTAGCTGCCTTATTTAGGGGCAGAACGACAGATATTTGCCTTGTCAGCTCGGGGATTCGATTCAGCAATCTTTCGGTTACTAGTCCAACGCTGTAACCACTAGGCTACCTGCCACATCTTTAAGGACTGTGAAATTTTTCAGGATAAAAAAATTAATGGAATGGTGCTAAGCACAGGCAAAATCCTAGAGGAAAAGCTGGTTTGGTCTGCTTTCCACGAGACACTGGTAGATGAATTCACCTTTCAGCAGAACAATAACCTAAAACACAAGTCCAAATCTACACAGGAGTTGCTTACCAAGAAGACAGTGAATGTTCCTGAGTGGCTGAGCTACAGTTTTGACTTAAATCTACTTGAAAATCTATGTTTAGACCTGAAAATGGTTGTCTAGCAATGATCAACAATCAATTTGACAGGACGTAAAGAATTTAGAAAAGAATGGGCAAATGTTGCGCAATCCATGTGTGGAAAGCTCTTTGAGACTTACCCAGAAAGACTCAGAGCTCTATAATCACTGCTAAAGGTGCTTCTACAAAGTATTGACTCAGGGGTGTGAATGTATTTAATTTTCCCTCCAAAATTAAACAGTTCTTAAAAACATTTTGATTGTGTCATTATGGGGTAGTGTGTGTAGATGGGTGAGAACTGTAATTGAATCCATTTTGAATTCAGGCTGTAACAACAAAGTGGAGTATCATGAGAGTGTTTTGTGATGACATCAACTTTTAGAAGTTAATAAGTAATGTATTTATTTTGATTTGCAGTACTCCACTCACTTGCACCTGGCTGAGGCCTGCATGAAGAAATTCAAAGCCTCGGTGGACAAGCTGTGTGAGGTGGAACAGGTCAGTGTTGCTACAAAACAGAAGTCCCAAATGGCACCCTATACTCTATATAGTGCACTACTTTTGACCAAGACCCATGGGGATCTGATCACAAGTAGTGCACTATTTAGAGAATAGTGTGCCGTCAAGCTCCCTCTCTCTCTTATGAAACCATATGCAAATGGCCTGGCAGGTACACTCATAATACACCCAGGAGCATGCTTTTGATTCTCGGAAGTTTAAACAAACCCTGTTTTTATTTAACCAACATGACCCTTGAGATGAATCTTGTCTTTTTCGAGAGTGACCTATAGCATTTTAATTACATGTTTTTGATTTGTATATGTTTCTGTTTTGTGATTTTTTTTTTATCTATTTTTTTTTCATTTTTTTTCTCCCCCATCTTTCCTGACATCCTCTATCATACTTTCTACACTGAAATGTTTATTTTCCCAAAGATATCCTCCTCTTCCTTGTTTTTCTATATAATGTAAAAACAAATATAAATATTATCTTGAATAATCACATCCCTGGTTGTTAGCCTTAGGTGGTTAAACCATGAATGACTAGGTCACTATGATAATGTTGTGTAATATATTTTAATATTTAGAACTATCTTATCATATAATAATGCTGTCCCACAGTGTCGTCCGGGTTAGGGGAGGGTTTGTCCGGCAGGGATGTCCTTGTCCCATCGCTCACTAGCGACTCCTGTGGCGGGCCTGGCGCAGTGTGCGCTGACACGGTCGGCAGGTGTACGATGTTTCCTCCGACACATTGGTGTGGCTGGCTTACGGGTTAAGCGGGCATTGTGTCAAGAAGCAGTGCGGCTTGGTTGAGTTGTGTTTCAGGGGGACGCACGGCTCCCGACCTTCGTCTCTCTCGAGTCCGTACGGGAGTTGCAGGGATGAGACAAGACTGCAACTACCAGTTGGATACCACGGAATTGGGGCGAAAAAGGGCTGAAAAAAAGTAGTGCACTATATAGGGAATAGGGTGCCACTTGACACGCTACCATAGTGTGACGCTGTCTCGCGTCCTAGTGGGCATCCACTTAACTAATGTTGTGTAAAGGGCTTGAGACGAGACGTGTCGCACATCTCTATTCAAGTGTCCCTCTCTGAACCTACAGTAATGCACAGGAAGCTGTTATGTCATACCTAGTCTTTAATGTTGCCAGGCTGATTAATGTTGCCAGGCTGTTATTACTACATCCATCCAGAAATCTTACACCATAAGACATCGTACATCTCAGACTAGAACCCCTTTCCCTTCCTGGTTCCCAGAACAGCTCCTACTTTCTCCCTCAACACATTTACCCCGTGCCAAATGGCACCCGAGTCCCTATTTAGTGCATTACTAATAGCGTTCCATTTGGGACGCATGCATTGTTTTGATCTTAATGATTCTAATAGCGCCGCTTAGGTTTGTTTCCTAGTCTTTAACATGGTAGGTTTAGTGGTGGATCATTTGAGACGTACCCAGCATGTCCAGGAGTGAGGTAATCCGGGTCTGATTGTGGGACTAGGATCTGCAGTGTTAATGCACTGATGCAGATGGGGTGGACCTAAATGCATCATTCTCTGAGTGGTCGATTTGTTGTTTCCCCCCATATGTTTCCCAGGACCTGGCCATGGGGACTGATGTAGATGGGGAACCCCTGAAGGATGCCATGAAGAGCATCGTCCCTGTACTCCTCAACACCGACATCGACCCCTATGACAAGATCCGCATCATACTGCTCTATGTCTTCCACAAGAAGAAGGGTAGGTCAACAGAATGGCACTGGCTGCATGATCCCAATGTGTCTGCTTTCTGTCAATGCATGGTCAAGACACACACACACACACACACACACACACACACACACACACACAGCAGGTACAGCAATATGAGCGTTTCTAATATGATAGGACACAGCTACTCTCCACCTGACTGCTATTGAAATGAAATGGTAGCTTTCCTGAACAGCTCTATAAGATCAATTGACTTGATCACATTTCTTTGGTGTGTGTGTGTGTGTGTATATATTTGTGGATGTTGGCCTGAGGAGCAGATGGTGGTCTTTAAGTTGAGCGCTTGGCTCTACTCTGTAAATAATGATGGTCTCTCTAAGGATATATGATGTGGTTACTGTTGATACTCGGGGGATGATAACAGGCTAGCTAAGGAAGCAGTTTTGATTAGGCTAACTTGATGAGTCGTCACTCATCACGTTTTCCAGCTCTACTCTGTATAACGGTGGTCTCCTCACACACAGGCATTGGAGAGGAGAACCTGACCAAGTTAATCCAGCATGCCAACGTGCAGGCAAACAGCAACATCATCACCAACCTACAGCACCTGGGCTGTCCTGTCATCGCTGGGGTCAGTAGGGCTCTGTCTCTCCGGTCTGTCCGTCTCTCCGCCGCTCTCTCTCTCGTTTTTGGGCTGAACAAATGCCTCTCTTTACAGTGAAGCCTTTTTCCCCTTGTTATATTTTGAACGATGTGAAATGTTGTGTTTCAGGCTCTCAATGCAGGGAAAACACTGCCTGAGAAGAAAGAGCGCAAGGAGAGCACGTACCAGCTCTCCCGATGGACACCCACCATCAAAGATGTGATGGAGGTATGGAGGAGGAGAAGGATAGACAGTGTGGTTTGAGGAAGTTGGACCTGCTTTGAAATGGGCCTGGGCTTTCCCACCCAGACCCGATATGCGTACATACATAAAAATAAAAATATATATAGAGACCCTTTCACGAACTGACCCGGGACAACTAGACCCGTTCCATATAGACTTGGTCAGATCCAGGTCCGACCCGAGTGCAGGAAGCAGCAGAAAAGTACATTTTAAAGATTTTTTTTATTAACCGGAGATGATAAAGCATGAGAGAGAGAGAGGTGCTGCTCTAGCAGGGACCGTACTGTTTGTGTACTGTGAGAGTAAGGGAGGATCACCAAGCAGACTCGTGCTATGTATTTTATTTAACTAGGCAAGTCAGTTAAGAAAACATTCTTATTTAGAATGACTGCCTAGGAACAGTGGGTTAACTGCCTTGTTCAGGGGCAGAACGACAGATTTTTACCTTGTCAGCTCGGGGATTCGATCTAGAAACCTTTCGCTTATTGGCCCAACGCTCTAACCACTAGGCTTCCAGCAGCCCCATATACCCTTGACAATAATATCAGATAAGACCCGTGACATTTTTTTGAATTCTGGATCGGGTCTCAGGTATTTGGGTACAGGTGGAGCCGTCAACAGCTGACTGACGACAGGACGGTCGGCCATTAGTGCAGTTGAGTCCGTTTCGGCGGTAACATGGACTCTAAACAAAGTGATTAAACTTTGTTGCTCCTTGTTGAAACAAGCAACAAACCCCCCCCCCCCACAATGCAGCAGCACACATAGAAATAGAATGAATAGAAGTGGCTTGGAACCTATAACCCTGGCAAATTGACTGGTAAACTCATGGGTACACTCGCAATGGCTTCCTGATATAGACCCAGTCGGTATTAGATAGAGAGGCACGACCCTGCCCGTCTGTGGGGAAGACAACCTGTGCTTACCCCAGTGGCTCACAGCAAAAACTTGACCTTTTTCAAACACAATTCCCTTGTTTTAGTCAATTACAAAACTACATTTTAAGAAAAGTACATGTATAAAGATTACTTGTCAACATTGCCTGCTCTCTGGCCTTCTCACGACTTAGAAAAACGTTTAGGCTTCCCAGATCCCCCTTTTCTGTCATGACGATGCTAGCTAGCAGCCACTTGAGTGAGTGCTACCTACCGACCAGAACATTAAGCTAGCCAAGACCAACAACACAAACAAACGGACTATACGAGTAGTGAGTAGAGTTCCAAACGGACTGTACTAAACAAGTTAAATGTCTTACCTGTGATGTTTTCCACACACATGGTTACGTGTACTCTACTTGGACACCGCGCCCCACATTTCTCACTCTCCCACACCGAATAGCCTGAAGCCACAGGGCTCTTCTCACAGGCTCTGTTTCCCTATGTGGGAGCCCTGCAAACCATAGGTCAGTATTTATGACCTGGCTACATGTACATTGAACAACACAGCAGCTTTTCTGCATGTTTTGTTGTTTCTGTATAACAACAACAAATCTATGATGAAGTCGCCTCTTACAATGTGGATCAACAGGAAATAATGTTGGTGTTCCCCAACTTGTGGGCGTGGTCGAGGAGGAATTCCTTATTACATGAATACCGACTGGGACTATTGTGAGGCATTTGACTAGCCAATTACTGTCATCCAAAAATTCCAAGTCTGACCAACCATGTCTGCCTATTTTTCCAGAATGCCATAGAGGACAAGCTGGACCGGAAGCAGTGGCCATTCATCTCTGAGCCTGCCCCCATCAACACCATGCAGACGACTGTCAGGTGTGTATACTCTATACACCACGGGGGGGGGGGGGGGAGCCGGTCTGGGGACAGAGAAGGGGCATGGCCTTATCGGAGGCAGATGGATAACCAGGGTCACATACGTTAACATTCAGATTTAATCTTTAAAATAGGGCTTTGGCGCAGTTAAGTGGGATGGAGAGGTGAAAAGTTAGTTGATCCAAGCTGCCATTAGACAGCCTGTGAATAATCTACCAGGAGTTATTTTATTTTTAGTTTGTTGATATAGCTTGTTCATGTTGTACAGTGCATTCGGCAAGTATTCAGACCCCTTGACTTTTTCCACATTTTGTTACGTTACAGCCTTAATCTAATATGTATATATTTTTTTTCCTTTATTTAACTAGGCAAGTCAGTTGAGAACAAATTTGTATTTTCAATGACTTGCCTAGGAACAGTGGGTTAACTGCCTTGTGCAGGGGCAGAATGACAGATTTTTCCCTTGTCAGCTCGGGGATTCGATCTAGCAACCTTTCGGTTATTAGTCCAACGCTCTAACCACTAGGCTACCTGCCACCCCAATATTAATCAAAACATTTTCCTCATCAATCTACACACAATATCCCATAAGGACAAAGCAAAACCAGGTTTTTCTAAATGTTTTCTAATTTATATATATATTTTTTTGTAAAACAATTATTTACATAAGTATTCAGACCCTTTACTATGAGACTTGAAATTGAGCTCAGGTGCGTCCTGTTTCCATTGATCATCCTTGAGATGTTTCTACAACTTGATTGGAGTCCACCTGTCGTAAATTCGATTGATTGGACATGATATGGAAAGGCACACACCTGTCTATATATACACAGTGCATGTCAGAGGAAAAACCAAGCCATGAAATTGAAGGAATTGTCCATAGAGCTCTGAGACAGGACCTGGGGAAGTGTACCAAAAATGATCTGCAGCATTGAAGGTCCCCAAGAGTACAGTGGCCTCCATCATTCTTAAATGGAAGAAGTTTGGAACCACCAAGACTCTTCTTAGAGCTGGCCACCTGGCCAAACTGAGCAATCGGGGGAGAAGGGTGACCAAAAACCCGATTGGTCATTCTGACAGCTCCAGAGTTCCTCTGTGTAGATGGGAGAACCTTCCAAAAGGACAACCATCTCTGCAGCACTCCACCAATCAGGTATTTATGGTAGAGTGGTCAGACAGAAGACACTCCTCAGTAAAAGACACGTCAGCCTGCTTGGAGTTTGCCAAAAGGCACCTAAAGGACACAGACCAAGAGAAACAAGATTCTCTGGTCTGATGAAACCAAGATTGAACTATTTGGCCTGAATGCCAAGTGTCACGGCTGGAGGAAACCTGGCACCATCCCAAAGGTGAAGCATGGTGGTGGCAGCATCATGCTGTGGGGATGTTTTTCAGTGGGAGGGACTGGGAGACTAGTCAGGATCGAGGGAAAGCTGAACAGAGCAAAGTACAGAGAGATCGTTGACGTAAACCTGCTCCAGAGTGCTCAGGACCTCAGACTGGGGGGACGGTTCACCTTCCAACAGGACAACGACACTAAGCACACAGCCAAGACAACATAGGAGTGGCTTCAGGACCAGTCTCTGAATGTGCTTGAGTGTTCCAGCCCGGACTTGAACCCGATCTAACATCTCGTATTTTTTTTTTTATATACATTTGCGAACATTTCTAAACTGTTTTTGCTTTGTCCTTGTATGGTATTGTGTGTGTGTAAATAACAATTTCATCCATTTTAGAATAAGGCTGTAGCGTAACAAAATGTGGAAAAAGTCAAGGTCTGAATACTTTCCGAATGCACTGTATAAAAGCTCATCTGAAGGCACTCCCGGGCTTGGTAATCTGTGTGTTTGCTAATTAATTTACACAATGCAGTGGTGTCCCAAATGGCACCTTATTCCCTATATGGTGCACTACTTTTGACCAGAGCCCTGGTTGAAAGTTTTATTTTTATTTTTTATTTCACCTTTATTTAACCAGGTAGGCAAATTGAGAACACGAGAAAGTTGTGCACCATATAGAGAGAATAGGGTGCCATTTGGGACATACACAGACTTCCTTGTTCAGAGCAAAGCTCTTCTTGAGGGCAGGGTTTAAATTCTTGATAAAATATTTATATACACACACACACACAGACGTTGTGTCCTAAATGGCACTCTATTCCCTTTTATAGTGCACTACTTTGGACCAGGGCCCATAGGGCATTGGTCAAAAGTAGAATACAATGTAAAATGGGATCCCATTTGGGATGCACCCATGAAGAAATATGTTATATAGCAAGGACATCAACAGCTTAATGGAATACAAACGTGTTCACATCTGGGGATGTAACTTTAAACATGTCAACATCCGGCAGCTGTTCTTTTAGCTTTATAACTGTATACCCTGTGCTTTTGTTCTCGTCCCACTGATGTTGTGCATTAGCCTACAGTACCAGACCCATACTCATTCTACATTGTAGAATAATAGTGAAGACATCAAACTATGAAATGACACATATGGAATCAAGTAGTAGCCAAAAAAGTGTTAAACAAATCAAAATATATTTCATATTTTAGATTCTTCAAAGTAGCCACCCTTTGCCTTGATGAAAGCTTTGCACACTCTTGGCATTCTCTCAACCAACTTCACCTGGAATGCTTTCCCAACAGTCTTGAAGGAGTTCCCACATATGCTGAGCACTTGTTGGCTGCTTTTCCTTCACTCTGCGGTCCGACTCATCCAAAACCATCTCAATTGGGTTGAGGTCGGGTGATTGTGAAGGCCAGGTTCATCACTCTCCTCATTGGTCAAATACCCCTTACACAGCCTGGAGATGTGTTGGGTCATTGTCCTATTGAAAAACAAATGATAGTCCCACTAAGCGCAAACCAGATTGGATGGTGTATTGCTCCAGAATGCTGTGGTAGCCATGCTTGTTAAGTGTGTCTTGAATTCTAAATAAATCACTGACCTTGTCACCAGCAAAGCACCATCACACCTCCTCCATGCTTCACAGTGGGAACCACACTTGTGGAGATCATCCTTTCACCTACTCTGCATCTCACAAAGACACGGGGGTTGGTTCCATAAATCTGAAATTTAGACTCATCAGACCAAAGGACAGATTTCCACTGGTCTAATGTCCATTACTCGTGTTTCTTGGCCCAAGCAAGTCTCTTCTTTATTATTGGTGTCCTTTAGTAGTGGTTTCTTCGCAACATTTCAACCATTAAGGCCTGATTCACGCAGTCTCCTCTGAAAAGTTGATGTTGAGATGTCTGTTACTTGAACTCTGAAGCATTTATTTGGGCTGCCAATTCTGAGGCTGGTAACTCTAATGATCTTATCCTCTGCAGCAGAGGTAACTCTGGGTCTTCCTTTCCTGTGGCTGTCCTCACGAGAGCCAGTTCCATTATAGCGCTTGATGGTTTCTGTGACTGCACTTAAAGAAAATGTAAAAGTATTTGAAATTTTCCAGATTGACTGACCCATGTCAGTCAATATAATTATGATTGTTGGATAACTACATAATTACTAATGTACAGTACATCACAGGAGGCTGGTGAGTGGTGTGAATGGAATTTTATCAAACACATTAAAAACACTGTGTTTGATATCGTTCCATGTATCCCGTTCGAGCCATTTACTATAAACCCACCCTCTCCATTTAAAGTGCCACCATCCACCACTGATGATTTATTTTACCCCAGCAAATAATTTCTACATAATTAGAAATGTACATGTTTTATTATGTTTGTATCATACTGCAGTAGTGCGCGGTTCGGACAATGGCACAAGAACAAGTCTCCAACGGAGTATCGTTCCGGCCCTCGGCTCATCATCTTCATGATCGGAGGCGTGTCCCACTCCGAGATGCGCTCCGCCTACGAGGTCACTCGAGCTACCGACGGAAAATGGGAGGTCCTGATTGGTAAGGAACACAATAGTTGGACTCAAACTTAACAGTGTACACGTTTGTATTTTATTTAACCTTTATCTTTAACCAGGCAAGCCAGTTGAATTTTTATTTTATTTACAATGACGACACACCATGTACCCTCGTTTGGAATTCCCCTGCTGTTGGCGCGAAAAGATCCTACAGTGCCTTCAGAAAGTATTCACACCCCTTAATTTATTCCACATTTTGTTGTTACAGCCTGAATAGATTACATGGATTTTTTTTTTCTCTGGACACAATACCCCATAATGACAAGGTGAAAACCACGTTTTCAGACATTTTTGCAAATGTATTGAAAGTGAAATGTCTAGAAATATCAAATGTATGTAAGTATTCACACCCCTGAGTCAATACTTTGAAGAAGCACCTTACACCTCTGGGTAAGTCTCTAAGAGCTTTCTATACCTGGATTGTGCAACATTTGTCCACTTATTATTTTCTAAATCCTTTAAGTCCTGTCAAATTGGTTGTTGATCATTGCTCAACAACCATTTTCAGGTCTTGCCATAGATTTTCAAGTAGATTTAAGTCAAAACTGTAACTCGGCCACTCAAACATTCACTGTCTTGGTAAGCAACTCCAGTGTAGATTATCCCTTGTGTTTTAAGTTATTGTCCTGCTGTCAAGTTGAAACAGACTGAACCAGGTTTTACACTAGGATTTTGCCTCCTGTTAGCTTCATTCTGTTTCTTTTTTATTCTGAGAAACTCCCCAGTCCTGAACTATTGCAAGCAATACCCATAACATGATGCAGCCACAACTATGCTTGAAAATATGGAGAGTGGTACTTCTTAATGTGTTGTATTGGATTTTCCCCAAACAACACTATATTCAAGACAAAAAGTGAATTGCTTTGCCACATTTTTTGCAGCATTACTTTAGCGCCTCGTTGTAAACAGGATGCATGATTTGGAATATTTGTATTTTGTACAGGCTTCCTTCTTTTCACTCTGTCAATTAGGTTAGTATTTTGGAGCAACTATACTGAACAAAAATCTAAACGCAACATTTAAAGTGTTGGTCCCATATTTCATGAGTTGAAATAGAAGATCCCAGAAATGTTCCATATGCACAAAAAGCTTATTTCGCTTACATTTTGTGCACAAATTTGTTTACATCCCTGTTAGTGAGCATTTCTCCTTTGCCAAGATAATCCATCCACCTGACAGGTGTGGCAAATCAAGAAGCTGATAAAACAGCATGATCATTACACAGGAGCGCCTTATGCTTGGGACAATAACATGCCACTATAATGTGCAGTTTTGTGTCACAACACAATGCCACAGATGTCTCAAGTTTTGAAGGAGCGTGCAGTTGGCATGCTGACTGCAGGAATGTCCACCAGAGCTGTTGCTAGATATTTTAATGTTAATTTCTCTACCATAAGCTGCCTACAACGTCATTTTAGAGAATTTGCCAGTAAGTCCAACCTGTCACAACCGCAGACCATGTGTAACCACGTCAGGACCTCCACATCCGGCTTCTTTACCTGCGTTATTGTTTCAGACCAGCCACCGGGACAGCTGATGAAACTGACGAGTATTTCTGTCTCTAATAAAGCCCTTTTGTGGGGAATAACTCATTCTGATTGGCTGGGCCTGGCTCCTCAGTGCGCCCAAGCCCAGTCATGATTTCCTTATATGAACTGTAACTCAGTAAAATCTTTGAAATTGTTGCGTTTATTTTTAATCAGTATATATAATATTGTTGATCCATCCCCAATTTTATCCAATCACAGCCATTTAAACTCTAACTGTTTTAGTCACCATTGGCCTCATGGTGAAATTCCTGAGCGGTTTCCTTCTGCGGCAACTGAGTTAAGAAAGACGCCTTTATCTTTGTAGTGACTGGGTGTATTGATACACCATCCAAAGTGTAATTAATAACTTCACCATGCTCAAAGGGATATTATTCAATGTCTGCTTTTTTTCCTTTGCAAGACATTGGAAAACTTCCCTGGTCATTTTGGTTGAATCTGTGTTTGAAATTCACTGCTCGAATGAGGGACTTTAAAGATAATTGTATGTGTAGGGTACAGAGATGAGGTAGTAATTAAAAAATCATGTTATACTATTATTGCACACAGTGAGTCCATGCAACTTATTGTGTGACTTGTATAGCACATTTTTACTCTTGAACTTATTTAGGCTTTCCATAACAAAGGGGTTGAATACTTGACTCAAGGCATTTCAGCTTAAATGTTTTTATTCATTTCAAAAAACAATTCCACTTTGACATGATGGAGTATTTTGTGTGTAGGCCAGTGACGACAAATCTCTGAATTCAGGCTGTAACAACAAAATGTGGGGAAAGTCAATACTTTCCGAAGGCACTGTATATCCCCCAGCATGTTTTTTTTCATGTCCGGTAAATGCGCCGCTGAGTCTGTCTCTCTCCATACATTTTCATCACGAATCTTCACAATGAATGTAAGCGTCTTTGGGTTTCAGAAAAGCGCTATATAATTAGTATTAATATTCCTGTTTTTCGTTTCCCCTCCTCTCTATAGGTTCGTCTCACATTGTCACTCCCACCAGCTTCCTAAATGACCTGAAGAAGCTGGACCTGGTTTAAACTCCTGAAAGCTAGGTATAACCCTCCCTTCTCTCCTCAGGCCTGGAAGGGAGCTGGTCTGAGTTTGCTGGGAGAATGTCTCTGAACACAAACCTGGATTCAAATTGCGCTTGTTTTAATTAAGCCTGCCGGGAGTGCCAGATCAGTGGGATTTGCAGTTTGCACTTTTTAGGACTATTCCAGTGGTTCTATTGGGTTAGACAAGTTCAATTGAGCACAGTTAAAAATAAAACGAATACTATTTGAACCCAGGTCTGCTGTTAACGGTGGGGTTCATCATGAGATGCTTGTGTACTCGTCTGTTGCTGGGTTTGAGATGACTAAAGCAAAGTGCCTTTTTTAAGATGTAGTCATCATTAAAGGAATGTATTTGATGATTCTCAATATTTTATTGAATTTTCTTAGTTGAATTATGCTTGAATTAAAACAAATGATGTACATACGTATTAATGTAATGCTGTGATGGACATTGTTTGCTCTGAATATTTAATTAAAACAGTCCTTATATTATGAAGATTATTTGAACCTGTGTCTTCTACTGTAATTGAGCTACAAATATGGGGCTGCATAACAACGTTCTAAAGTGTCTTCCTCTCCTTTTGTCCTCACTGCTGAAGAACGAAAGGATATAAAGAGCAGTGGCCTCTTTAGACTATTGAGATGTAACCTGTGTTGCGACCATTAAATACTTGTGTGCCTTTACCGAGTTACATTTATTGTTTTCATCTGCCTGAATGTCTTTACTACTGTAGTGTCTTTCTCTGAAATCATGCACTTTCATAATAATATAGGTTTTATAAAGGAAGGGATGATGTGTGGTTGTTAGGGCCTTTGATGTCTTTGTATTTTAGTCCAAAATTATGAATAAACAAAATGCATACATTTTACTCTTTGTCATATGTTCTAGCTGCCATGAGAATGCCAAGAGAATCCCTGGTGTTGAAGCCAGGAGAAATCAACATAGTACTAGTCTGGGTACCGGGTGCAGATTAAGCCTGGAAAAACACTTTCAGTTTAGATTATTTTTAGTCCAGGACTAGGACTGTGTCTGGGAAACTGTCCCTATTTTGATTGTATACATGAATTCTAATGTCCATTTATATGGCAATCAAGCATGAGTTATGTATTGTAGCATGTATTCTAATTTCTATGGTTTTCACAATCGATGTTGAAGGTCTTTGTTTAATGTAATTGATATTGAACACCAGCCTGTTTAGGATTGGAGACTTTATGGCACTGAGCTTAATTACTTATGCATCCTTATCCTCACTTCTTAATACTGCATTATGTGTCAGTCTAAATAAAATAAATGTCCCACTTAAAAAATAAACGTGTTTTAATGTGTATAGACTTTGAGCAAAAACACCACATGGATGCTTCACAAGTCATTTATAGCGTTTCATATTAGATAATGGTGATATAACAGGCCGCTTCATCTGGTGTTGCATCTGGCATTTGCTAAGGTCCACTGTAGCTCAGCTGGTAGAGAGCATGGTGCTTTCAATGCCAGGAGACTGGGTTTGATTCCCAGAACCACCCATCCGTAAGATGCACGACTGTAAGTCACTGGATAAAAGCGTCTGCTAAACGGCATATATATCATATGTATGCCTTATAAAAGTCTTATGAATGCTTTAGTAAGCCTTACAAATTTGGTGTAGTTTGAAGTGGGACCTAAATAGTCCCCCCATATACTGTATGTTCTTTATCAATGGCTGAAATGACACCGGTATCTGGTTCTGAGTGAAGCATCTATGCAGGCTTATAAAGGCTTCATTAACCTTTCATTGCTACCCATCCCGGATCCGGGAGCATCCTCATCAAAAAAGCTGACTAGCATAGCCTAGCCTAACGCGACAGGGATATCATATAATATAATTTTCATGAAATCACAAGTCCAATACAGCAAATGAAAGATAAACATCTTGTGAATCCAGCCATCATGATTTTTTAAATGTTTTACAGCGAAAACACTATGTATTTCTATTAGCTAACCACAATAGCAAAAGACTCAACCGCATATTTTCATCATTTTTCTACCGCATAGGTAGCTATCACAAAACCGACCAAATAGAGATATAATTAGTCACTAACCAAGAAACAACTTCATCAGATGACAGTCTTATAACATGTTATACAATAAATGTATGTTTTGTTCGAAAATGTGCATATTTGAGGTATAAATCATAGTTTTACATTGCAGCTACCATAAAAAATATCACCAAAGCAGCCAGAATAATTACAGAGAGCAACGTGAAATACCTAAATACTCATCATAAAACATTTATTAAAAATAAATGGTGTACAGCAAATGAAAGATAAACATCTTGTGAATCCAGCCAATATTTCAGATTTTTTAAGTGTTTTACAGCGAAAACACAATTTAAAAAAAGTAAAAGTAATGTTTCGTTCAGGGTGGGACTCAAATACGGTATATGTTATTTAATAGTGACTGGAATTATTGGTTAAGATAATTTAGTATGACACTGAAGACAAGTCTGTGACCTGCAGTCAGCCTCTGTACAGACGATCTAACCCTGACCTCTGACCTGCCACCCTGCATGCCAACCATTCACATGATGAGGATGTGCGCTCGACAAAACACAAACAACATGCATACATGGATATGGCTTTAATGATGTCAGCTGAATGTTATCAACAGCGAAAAGATCATCCTGTCTAGAGGATTATATATTTTATCTGTGATCACAGATGGTGATATTGAAGAGGGATGGAGGGTGGCAGCGGATGGAGCACTTAATGGGGAGGGGTTAATACTTAAGGGCTTATGTGATCCTTTAAAAGCATCCCCTCTAGTCACAACCTGCTTCTTATGCACTGGTACTGGCAATATCAAACCTCGCAAACATTATTCGAAAATCATACTCTTTTTAATCCATTTGGAATTTCCTATTACTACTGTAAGAGATATTGAGTTCTACGTGGTGTGTTCTCTCACCTGAAGTAGTTGTTGTGCCACTTTTCCACACTTGACTTGTGATTTGGCTCTGGTCGTTCTGGATGATAACAGCTGCTGAAGTGGAGACAGATTGGAGGAAACAGTATCCTGCTGTTGTGTCATTCATATTTATTAAATTATTTGTTTCATTTTACATCAGGATACACATAAAATGACAATAATTAGTTATTTTTTATAGCCAGCCAATGTAAAACGTGAATGCCTTTGAAAATTGTAAGAATAATTTGAATGTGGTTGTATGGGTTTATGACTGTGTTCAAGAGGTTTTCATTGTACTGAACATTCATCTGTCATTCTCTGTTGTGTCACTAGCTACCTAACTATGTTCATGTTACTGCCAGACCTGCCTGGGTTCAAATACTATTTACGATAGAAGCTGACTTCTCCACATTGGGGGACTAGATACAAAGTGCTTTCATTTATAAACTGTAAAACAGATATGAATGAAAATAGCCTCAAATTACAGGAGACATTATGTACTGTTTCCTCATATGAAACACTTGATGACAAATAAAAATAAGCTGGAGTATAGAACCAAATAAAATGTTTTAGCTTCACTGTCCAAATACATAATGTGTGGACTGTATGGCTCAGGTCTTGTATTTATAAAGTGAACGAATGCTGATCTAGAATCAGGTTCCCCCAGTACATCTAATCTTATTCATAAGGATCTAAAAGACAAAACTGATCCTAGATCAGCACTCCTATTATAAGAGACTGTATGAAATGTATATAGTATGTACAGTATACGTTGGAAGTAGAAGCCTAAGAGTTGTTGTCCATTAGATAACTCCAATTAGGGGAGGGATAATAAAGGATTTTTTATTTTTTTTTTAATATTAGATATTTTACATACAGTACCAGTCAAAAGTTTGTAGCAGAGGTAACTCTGGGTCTTCCTTTCATGTGGCGGTCCTCATGACAGCCAGTTTCATCGTAGTGCTTGATGTTTTATGCGACTGCACTTACAGAAACTTTCACAATTCTCTACATTTTCCGGATTGACTGAGATGTACTGTAATGATGGATTATCATTTCTCTTTGCTTATTTGAGCTGTTCTTGCTATAATGTGGACTTGGTCTTTTACCAAATAGGGCTATCTTTTGTACACCACCCCTACCTTGTCACAACACAACTGATTGGCTTAAATGCATTAAGGAAAGAAATTCCACAAAATAACTTTAACATGGCACACCTGTGAATTGAAATGCCAGGTTACTACCTCATGAAACTGGTTGAGAGAATGTCAAGAGGGTGCAAAGCTGTCATTAAGGGAAAGGGTGGCTACTTTGAAGAATCTCAAATTTTAAATATATTTGTTTAACACTTTTTTGGTTATTACATGATTCCAAATGTGTTATTTAATAGTTTTGATGTTTTCGCTATTATTCTACAATGTAGAAAATAGTAAAAATAAAGAATGACCCTTGAATGAGTAGGTGTGTCCAAATTTTTGACTGGTACTGTATATATTTACAGAAAAATATATGGAGGTTTGGAAATGATGCAGACAATTGACGGAAGCCACAATCTATCTGCAATATTAAAGCTGATCTACCCCCTTAAAATAAATGTAAAAAAAGGGATTATGAATACGGGCCCTGATCTACTGTAATGTGTTCATATTGAAATTAATCTTTCTCCTTCAACTCTTTGTTATTGTCCAACAGGGCGCACCAGCTGAGAAGGACAAGTTCCTCATCATGATGAGTCACACCCGAGGTAGTCGTATGGAAGAGCAGCACTGTGTCTTGAATCCTACCGGGACCACTCCATCTACCCCAAAACACTCCACGACTATACCCTCAGGTCAGTACTGTACTAACCTAATGTAGCAGGTGTTAAAGAAAAGCCCTTGCGGGGTCCTCACATCAGGTTTTCAGGGGAAAAGGAAGCTAGGTTGAAGATACTTTATCCCTGAAAACTGGATGTTTCTGGGGTTTTATGACACCGCTAAGGGTGGTGTACTGAAATTGCAGATATACAGACAAACAGCTGCCAGTAGTGCTTTCTATTCATCTTGGAAAAGTTGTTATTGATTTTTCTGTCTTCTCTCCCTCCCCTCTTTCTCTCTCTCTCCTCCCCCTTTTTCTCTCCCTCCCTCCCACTCAATTTATCTCTCTCTCCATCTTTCTGATAGGACAAGATGCTGACCGGTTCTTTAACCTGTTGGCCAACACCCAGGGTCATCGGCTTGACGACCAGCGAGTGACCCTTCCCTTGTTGCCTGGGATACATGGGTCTTCTGCTGGTCATCAGGATGGTGTGAAGACAAAGGCTGGACCTGATCCAGCTGTCACACCCCAGGTAGGCCCTATTCTGACTTCCAAATCAAGCCCTAGCTCAGTGTTTTTCTACCCAAAAGGGAGCACATTTTATCCCCTACTTCCAAGGACTAGGAGGGGGACAGGGGAAGCAGGTAGCTGACTATTGGTGGCTATTCAGCAGCCTGATGGTCTAGGGGTAGAAGCTATTGGCCAGTCTGTTCGTTTTAACCATGATAATCCTATGATGGAAGTGGGGAGAACAGGCCGTGGCTCGGGTGGCTGAGGTCCCTGATGATCTTTTTGGCCTTCCTGAGACACCTGGTGTTGTAGGTGTCATGGAGGGCAGGCAGTGTGCACCCAATGGTCCGTTCGGTTGAGCATACCACCCTTTGTAGTGCCTTGCGGTCAGCGGCGGTGGAGTTGCCGTACCAGGCTGTGATGCAGGCCGACAGTATGCTCTCGATGGTGCTCCTGTAGAACACTGTGAGAACCCTCGGGGGCAGGCCACATTTCCTCAGCCTTCTGAGGTTAAAGAATCGCTGTCGTGCCTTCACCACCATGGTGTGGTAGGACCATTCAGCTCCTTGGAGATGTGTACGCTGAGGAACTTTACGTTTTTGACCGTCTCCACGGTGTCCCGTTGATGAGGATGGGGACGTGCCCTGCCTGGTTGCTCTTGAAGCCCACAATCAGCTCCTTTGTTTTGCTGACGTTGAGGGAGAGGTTGTTTACCTGGCAACCTCCTCACTATAGGCCGTCTCGTCTTTGTTGGTACTATCCTGTCGTCAATGAACTTGATGATGGAGTCGGAACAATGTAAGGCCATGCAGTCGTGGGTATACAGTCTCCTGATGTACTGGCCTGTCTCCTGGTAGCGCCTCCATGCTCTGGACACTACGCTGACAGACACAGCAAACCTTCTTGCCACAGCTCGCAATGATGTGCCATCCTGGATGAGCTGCACTACCTGAGCCACATGTGTGGGTTGTAGACTCCGTCTCATGCTACCACTAGAGTGAGGGCACCGCCAGCATTCAAAAGTGACCAAAACATCAGCCAGGAAGCATAGAAAACATCAGCCAGGAAGCATAGGAACTGAGAAGTGGTCAGTGGTCACCACCTGCAGAATCACTCCTTTATTAGGGGTGTCTTGCTAATTGCCTATAATTTCCACCTTTTGTCTATTCCATTTGCACAGCAGCATGTGCAATTTATTGTCAATCAGTGTTGCTTCCTAAGTGGACAGGTTGATTTCACAAAAGTGTGATTGACTTGGAGTTACATTGTGTTGTTTAAGTGTTCCCTTTATTTTTTTGAGCAGTGTATTTTATGATGAGCTGCAGGCAAGAATGCAGCATTATGTGAATCTTCTTGTTTTGAACAGCAAGTTGAAGTTGTCAGTGTAATTCTTGTTAATAGCTATCCAATAAAAAAATCCATGATTGTGGTTTAAATTCTATTGCTTCTCAGTGAATCTTGAATTCATGCCAAGTCCTTTTTGAAGAATGTCCTAGGGTGAATTCAGTCATGTGTTCAGAACCTTACAGATAATAGCGTAGGTTCAGTCTGCAGCATCACAGTCAAGGGCCAAATGTACCATGGAAGTCTCTCAAATCACCAATGGGAATGGAGAAAAGCAGAATAGCACACAAATGAATGACTAGTTGAGATTGAGAACAAAAATGCTAACTTTATTCAGAATGTTGAAGATCATTTTCATTCCTATCATAACAGGTCAACATCAGATCTAATCTATACAGATCAGTTTGGTGGTTGGGTTTGTGTAGGCCTGGATTTGGGTTATGCCGGATCCATCCTTACATCCAATTAAATGCGTCCCACGGTGGATTTATGAAAATAAAATGAGCTTTGCTTTCAACAAGTTACAGAATGTGACACTTTATAGAAACACGGGCATATAAATAACTTCTGTCTGCTATTTGCATTTGGTAAACTAATGGGTAACGGATACTAACAAGTAATGGTAACTACTGCACTGATTCCATAATGCAATGCATCTGTCCTAAAGGGCTGTTCTCCTGTCCAATGGCGGTTAGAATGCGCCTCAATCTTCTATCTGATACCGTAACCCATACAAGGCACTCTCATGTTGTATTCTCCTTCTTGTTGTGAACACTCTTCATGTGCCTTCTTTGTGATTCAAGCGCTTTGAAGCGCGTACCGCAATCGGTGCACACATATGGTCGTTCCTCATTGTGCATTGTCTGGTGCTTATTCAGTGACGTTAACGTGGCAAAACATTTATAGCATTCAGAACACATATACGGTCTCTCCCCTGTGTGAACTCTCATATGCACTTTCAGGTTATCTCTTCTGTTAAAACCACGGTGGCAAACCGGGCAAGGAAACGGTTTGTCCCCTGTGTGAATCCTCCTATGCTTTGTCAGACAATCACTCGACCTGAAGGCTTTGCCACAGTCACTGCACCGATGTGGTCTTTCCCCTGTGTGAATCATCATGTGTCTTTTCAGATTACTAGTCCAGTTGAAACATTGACCACATAAGTGACAAAAAAGATTTTTCATGTGAGTTTGGAGATGCTCTATGAGAACTTCTTTGGACTCAAAGTGTTTTCCACAGACACCGCAAAGGCAATCTAGGCCTATATCCTCTGTGTGTTCTCGTGTATGTTTTATTAAAAAACTCACAGAGTAACATTTATTTCCACACACACCACACCAACAGGGAGTAGTAAGGCTTTGACTGTGTGGGTTCATATGGGATGACTCTGTGGATTTCCTTCCTTTTTTCCACATACCGGAGCTATGGCTTGCTATTTTCTGTGCTTTCTTTGATTTGAGTGGCTTAAACCTAATCCAAGGTTCCTTTTCCTCTTCACTGACACCTTCCCTGTATTTACTTGGGGTTGGAGAACAGACCGGATTTACCACAGAGAGGGGCTGAGGTTCCCTGGTTGGTTCTAATAACATGTAGCCCTCTCCATCAGGTTCTGTTTTGATCGGTTCCGTTGAAGTGCTTGTTAGAGAGGCTCCCTGTCCATATTCCTCACTTTGGGTTTGGTAAAGATGTGAGGGCTGACATGAGTCCTCTTCCTGATCATAGTCAGTTTTCACACAGTCATTAGAGCTAATTAAGAAGAAGTCATTATGAAACTCTTCCTCCTGCATGGTCCTGTGTTGCTCCTGTTGTTCCTCCTTAATCTGAGTGTGCTCTGGGTCTTCTTGCCCCAGACTGGGGCTCCATTCCTGCTCACGGTGTTGCTGCTCAGTGGGAACCTCCTCTTCGAAGACAGTGAGAGAGAGCTGCTGGAGGTCTGGGGAGAAGGATTAAACAAACAAGTCAAAGCTGACATGAGACCATAATTACATTTACATGTATGCTACATAATACAAAACGTGTCTTTCAGCAGGACATGTGTTTCGTGCTCAAATGTAATTAAAAAATGATTGCCAATGTCGCATAATATTAATGTCAACAGGAAAAAATATAATAGCTAGTGACAAACCTGTCCTTTGTAATTGTATCTTTTGTGGTTTGAGAACGATATCAAGCTGCCTCTGTAGACGGCCGTTCTCCTCTTCTGACCGATACACTTCTTCCTGGTACTCTGCTATCGTTTTCTCAACAGCCCCAAATATCTCCTCAGCAGCTGCTGTTAAACGCTGGTTGAGAAACATTCTCAACAACTGTATTTTAGCCATTTTAAATACTCCAAGTAGACTAGCTAGCGCGTTTGTGTTTGTCGACGTTTTGGTAACCTTTCACCTTTAGTTTTGGCCATGCACGAGCATATCATATTTTCCAGTATCGCGTCCTGCTGGGCTGGACAACTGACAAACGATGTTTTCTTCGTGACTAATGATTGGATAGACTGTTGAGTGACCGTTGTACTACCCAATGATATTTCCAAAGGGGGCGGGGTTATTCTACGTTCTGAACACGTTGGAGGAGTCAGGAAGTTTAGTAACAATATATACATTTTGGGGTACTTTTGATACTACGGGTGTTAATTTTGATCATAAAAACAATAATGCCCTCTCTAAATGGGAAACCGGACGTCATGTTTGTAAGTTATTTCATGAATATTGATACTTTGTTGTGGAATTGTTCTCAGCATGCTGTAATATGTCTGCGGCCTCCTCGAACTCGGATGTGTCGATTTGAATGCACCGGCTAACAAACGTTATATCTATCTGACAATAACACGTATCTAGATGATTGTTCCTTGAGATACTGTACAGGCTACTTACTGTGTGTGACTTTACATCATATTGTAGTAGGCTGGACACATAAATGTTTAACAATGTTTTTCTGATAAAAGCGAGTTCATTTCATAATTTTACCGTATGTTCCAGCTGCTTGCCGTAGCTTTGAAGTAATCACGAAAAAAACAGGGCTTAATTTAGGGCATTTTTCGGCCTGCCAGCTCCTCCTATTCGTTAGATTGAGCACCGTAGCACCAATTTGCCTTACGAACGTTCTATTATTCCCAGCCTATTGGTCTACGCCACAGTGCCTGTTTTGTTATTGTTGGCAATGAGAACTGCCCACGTTGCTGGTAGTTAAAATGTAAACAACAACAAAAACGTACTCATGGAACTCTGAGGTCGTCCCATTGTTTCCTATAGGGAAGTATAGGTATGTCTGTCTATTTTGCCAAATATCTCGCAATGTGTATATTTCGATTTTTTTTCAAGTCGGATACCATTTTAATCAGGATAATCTCCTCTTTCCAATTGCTAAATTTGGGCCGCGTACTCGGCTGTCCTCGGTCGCTGTTTTCCCTATTTCCTCGTTATGCAGACATAAGCACACCTGGCACCATCGAGGTGCGGATGTTTACTTTCTACATTACTATCTAAGAATAGATTGTAGTGGTAAAATAAAAAGGGATACATTTTTGGTGCCATTTACACGAAATTGAATTCTAAGCGACACTCCAGTCAGAAGAGGCTCTGCGAATGTTCTATTCCATTCATTTGCTATGGGCTCGCGCTAGTGGTCCAGCTTAGTCAACGTTATTTTGCCATTTTTCAGCCTTGGGTGAATTTTGACTCGTTCTATTGTCCGGCCTACTTGTAGCCGTTTCTATCCTTCGAACAACGTTGCACTAGTTCCGAGAATAGTGCAGCGTTTTTCAAAGGAGTCCAACGTTGTTCCAAGGAGAGAAGGCTTCCCGTTGACCGTTTTGCTGTGTTGGTGGTGGGCTTTTTCAGGAGGAAGATGACCTGCCTTATGAGGAGGAGATCATCAGGAATCCGTACTCGGTCAAGTGCTGGATGCGCTACATCGAGTTCAAACAGAATGGCGTCAAGTCCATCCTCAACATGATCTATGAACGAGCTCTGAAAGAGCTACCTGGCAGGTGGAGGCACAGTTTCTACATCTAGCTAGGTGCAGTGTTTCCCAATCCTGGTCCTGGGGACCCAAAAGGGTGCCGTGTATTGTTTTGTTTTTGCCCCAAAATACACCCCCCTGGGTGCCCAGGGCCAGAATAAGAAAACACTGGTAAAGGTTCATGGAAAATACTGTGATGTCCCAGACTGTTTGTAGTCTGTCTGTAACTAGAGACAGGAACATGTTCACGGACAGTTACTGTTGCACATATAAGGACGGTTTCCAGGACACATCTTGAACTAGCCTTTCAACGAATCCGAGAGTGGAAGACTCCTCTCTCGTCTCTAACATGTAGACTCACTTTTTGTGAACAGTCCCATCACAAATCAGATTGGTGAATAAACTTTATTTAAACGTACTTGACCAGTTGTCTGCTGATTTTGTCCTAATGTAGGATGTAATCTGAGACAAAATATCCACAGAGTAGTGTTATTAACCTGACTTTCAGTACGCTGGTCTGTATGTCAGTTTGTATTTTTGTTTTGTATTTTCAATGCTGACACAATTTGCACGCAACTTACGCAATATATCAACAATGGCCGAGTTTAACCAAAGCACCGACCAAACGTTGCCCCACGCAAACAGCTGGCAAACTTCCAGCTGATTGCGAGGGAATGGGCTTTGGTCAGCAACATTCGGTTACATTTGGCTATTGTTTACATATTGTGAATAATGTGAACTGCGTCAGTAGATGGAAAATACAAGCAACGGAACCTTCCGACGCTGCAAAAAGGAAGGTAAACAACACTTTCCTGTGGTTACCCTATCTCCACTTCCTACCGCCAAATTAACCAACAGCATGGACAACCGTATGTTTAAATATCATTGTATTCAACTTTCTGGCTTACAGAGAATATTACATATTTTTTACAGTGACTTCATTCAGACTGATATCCATGGAATAACCATGGTAACAGTCTGATGTTTAGACATCTTAAACCTAGTCCTGGACTTAAACATTTGTCAATCAGTCTCTGGGAAATCATCCCATAATCTAGGTTTATTTGAAACAGTACAATGGTTGTTATTGAATACCATACCAGTGTCTGGGCTAGGGTTTTAGGCATTGCTAAATGTTCACGGATTGTTCATACGTGACCTTGCAGTTACAAGTTATGGTACAACTACCTGAGAGAGAGACGGAAACAGGTCAAAGGGAAGTGCATCACGGAGCCAGCCTATGAGGAGATCAACAACTGCCATGAAAGAGCACTGGTTTTCATGCACAAGGTAGGCTAGTGCTTATGTCCTGTTGTCCGTCCATCCATTGTGAAGAGAAAATACTCACACAAACTCTGAGGAATATCATTGTCCATTCATTGGCACAGACTATGACAGAGTACATTTATGTGTGTGAGAGTATTTTTTTTTTAAACTTGGAAGTAGATTTTGTCGTCTGAGATTGTAGGAATAGCATCCCACATAACTTGTTCTTCCCGTGGCTGTCCTAGATGCCGAGGATCTGGCTGGACTACTGCCAGTTCCTGGTAGCTCAGTGTAAGATCACCAGGAGCAGACGCACGTTTGACCGAGCACTCCGAGCCCTGCCCGTCACTCAGCACCCTCGCATCTGGCCCCTGTACCTCCGCTTTGCCCGGAACCTGCCCCTGCCTGAGACCGCCATCCGTGTCTATCGCAGGTACCTCAAGGTAAAAGGACATTTCTAGAAGATTTGCTCCTCTGTGATTGAACTACAACCAAGGCTGAAGCACCTGAAGCCTCTCTTTATGGAAGACAGTCACAGGATAAATCAAAATTCACATTAATAAACACTTTATTTAATTTCAACCATGGTGATAAGAATGTGTCCTGGTTATGAGATTATAACAACACCAACCACACATCACATCGGAAACCGACAAGCTATCACGCAACATAGAAGGTAGGCCTGGAATAGATGACAGTGCTACCAATAAATGTGTGAAAGCAGGCAATGTGCCGCTCACACTTGGCTGAGCAGAAAACCATTAAAGGAAGTGTGAGAAGGCCACACGTGCATTGGCCCTTAGGCGTATGTAGACCTGATCTCCCACCTCCAGCTGTAGCGTGACTGCGTTACCGCCGTTATCTGCTGTATCAGTACTAGACTTGGGGTCAGATGTAATAGGCAGACACTCTCCATTCTTGAACAGGGATGTGTGGGAGTCTTCAGATCCTCCAGCCTGAAAGAAGAAGCTGAAGTAGTAGACCCCTCTTACAGGGGCTGCAAACACTTCTGTGCTGGGGGCTTTAGGCGTTGCCGATGTTAGTGATGACCTTGCTGTAGGTCAGGTTAGCGTCTTGGCTGAAGGGCCCTATTTTTCCAGTCTCTCAGGACAGCGGAAAAGAGCACCTTTGTCTTCTCTTTATTTCTCAGCTCCTCAAGCTGGCCCTCGATGACTTTTAGCTTGGTTTCCATGGCTCCTAGTTTTTCCCATCGTGGTTTGCAGTTTTTTCCACTGTGGTTTGCAGTTTCTCCTCCATGACTCCGAGTTCTATAATTAGAGTCAACATGTAGCGTGAGTTCTGTAGTTCTGCAGTGCATTCCGCCTCATGTTCAGTCATTGGGGTGTCCTCCTGTGCAAGTGACAGACAGCAGCTCAGAGACGCCATCAGAAATGCAGTAGCCTTCATCCTTCACCTGGGTTCTGATACCCTTCGGAGTAAACCGTATTGGTCCTGAGTAGGCCTAACCTGTTTTGATTCCAGAGTTTTCTCAGCTTCTTTTTATACAGCCAGGTTTGACACGATCCAGTAGACTGGAAGTTAGTCCTTGTAATGTTGGTTTTATCGTTCTTTATTCAACCTTATTAGTCCGTAAATCAGACTGTCTGTGATTTTGTACCTAGATTGTGCTGTTCTGGCTTGGACAAAGCTTACTTTCTGGCCCTGTCCCTAGAGTTGCCGAACGTGTGATAACATTGCAGCGATGGTAGCTTTGTGTGTGTTATCTCCAAATCCTATATCATTAGAAATCTGAAAGATTTTCGGAATATTTGGGTCAGGAGACCTCTGACCTCTAGGGTTCATATTGGAATGAACTATACATTACCCTGATAACCCTAGAGATTTCTTTAGTCCTTGTAATTATTTGAAGGAATGGACAGGACAATATACATGCGTTCAAAAGATTTTCTCTCGGCTTAATGCATTTTCTAGTCTTCCACACAAGCAGCAGTGTGGTATTCCAGAGTTATTAGATAAATGGTTGATTAAGAAAGCTACATTTATATATTGGTTGTCAAGTGAGTTCTACTGTGCCACAAGTCTATATTTCTCAAAATGACAAAAGTTATTTCTGCAACAGCCCCCTGGATTTGACTCTCTCCCCTTCTTTCTCTGCAGCTGTCCCCAGAGAATGCAGAGGAGTACATAGATTACCTGCGTTCCTGCAGCAAGCTGGATGAAGCAGCGGTGCGTCTGGCAGCCGTTGTCAACGATGAGAGCTTTGTGTCCAAAGAGGGCAAGTCTAACTACCAGGTAAGACCACGTCTGGCTCATCCTCCTTATCCCCATGTTGTTGTGTGGTTGATATCTAACGTTATCCCCATGTTGCTGTGTGGTTGATATCTAACGTTATCCCCATGTTGCTGTGTGGTTGATATCTAACAGCTATGGCACGAGCTGTGTGACCTGATCTCTCAGAACCCAGACAAGGTGAACTCTCTGAATGTTGGGGCCATCATCCGTGGAGGCCTCACTCGTTTCACAGACCAGCTGGGCAAACTCTGGTGCTCCCTGGCTGACTACTACATTCGCAGTGGACATTTTGAAAAGGTACTGGTCTGGATTATGCATCCCAAATGGCACCCTATTCCCTTTGTAGTGCACTACTTTTGACCAGAGTCCTATAGACAATGTCATCTTTATAGTCCACTTTTGACTTTGTCGGCATGCATCAGGGTCATTAGAAATTCTTATTATCAATGACGGCCTAGGAACAGTGGCAGTTTAGGGGCAGAACGACAGATTTTTCCCTTGTCAGCTCGGGGATTCAATCTTGCAACCTTTCGGTTACTAGTCCAACGCTCTAACCACTAGGCTACCTGCTGCCACAGAAATTATGTAGGATTGTAGGGTAACTCACCACCATAACCTTGTCATAATATATATTTGACATGTTTTGACTAGCTATCATGCATGTTATGAAGCTTTACGACATTGTTATGTAGTTCAAATAAAGTGTTACCAAATATATTCACTGTTTTTGGGATGCACGCACACATACTCACACAGACTAATTTGAATGCTTGTGTGTTGTGGCCCACCAGGCTCGTGATGTGTATGAGGAGGCCATCTTGACGGTGGTGACGGTGAGAGATTTCACCCAGGTGTTCGACAGCTACGCCCAGTTTGAGGAGAGCATGATCGCTGCCAAGATGGAGACTACCTCCGAGATGGGGAAAGATGAAGAAGGTGGGCGCATCTCAATAGTCTAAAGTGATGTCATGCTCCGCATCTCCTGCTCGGATCTGAAGTAACTGTATAAAGGGAGATCGATTACTGTTAATCCAATCCTGGCTGGTACTTTGAGTAAAAAATGTTATTTGTCACGTACCCAGTTTACAGCCGGTCTAAAAGGTGCAGGGAAATGCCGGTGCGCTAGTTCCTTCAACATAACACGTAAATGTAACCGAAGGAAAGTAGTCTTGGGAAGCCAGCCATTTTAGAGTATTGAGATGCACCCAGTGTGTCTGGATTGTGGAGTATCACAATCTCTCGCAAAAATAGATTTGATCTCAACGAGAATAACCTGTGTAAATAAAGATTACAGGGGGGGGGGGGGGGATCACAGCCGTAAGTGAATGCTTTGCCTTTGTCGTCGTGCTCAACTCGTGTTTCCTTTCCTTCTCAGAGAACATAGACCTGGAGCTGCGTCTGGCCCGCTTTGAGCAGCTGATCGCCCGCAGGCCCCTCCTGCTGAACAGTGTGCTGCTGAGACAGAACCCCCACAACGTCCACGAGTGGCATAAGAGGGTCAAACTGTACGAGGGGAAACCACGACAGGTAGCAGAAACCAGAAGTGGGCACGTAGTAGGAGTGCTGATCCAGGATCAGTTTAGCCTTTTAGATCATACTGAATATGATTATATGAACAGACGGGACCAAATCCTAGATCAGCACTCCTACACTGAGACCCTTTGTGGATACAGGCCCTGAGCTCTTAGCCCTAGTCTGACTCGGTGTCATCTCCTTGGCTCTGTCTCTAATACCCATTTTATACTACTGAACCGAGGTGTACTGCGCTGTCCTGGTTCCGCATCCACTGTTCTAGCTGGAACCGTGATGTGAAATGAAAATATCCGAGCCAGCGCAGTATGGTTCAGGCCGCCATTATAATGTGAAAATCCTGAAAAACAGTTCTTTACCGAGCTAGTTGACATCTGTGTTATTGGTAGAGAGTAGCGATTAATCATGTTTACAGATTTCACGTTTCTAATTGTTTCTTAGTCTTTCTAGCTGGCAATAGGTACCTTGCATGCTCTTCCTCACATACATGTACAGTGTATAGAAGGTGTGTCTTAACCTCTTTTTCAGATCATCAACACCTACACAGAGGCAGTTCAGACTGTAGACCCTATGAAGGCTACAGGGAAACCCAGCTCTCTCTGGGTCTCCTTCGCCAAGTTCTATGAGGAGAACGAGCAGCTAGACGACGTGAGTCTCAAACTAAGGTTTCCCCATTCCACGTGGGTTGAAATTGTATTTAAAATCTTTTAAATATTTCAAGTGTTCATTTGTGCCTGTCTGGAGTGCCAGATGGTTAGAATTGTCACTTTTGGGACTATTCCATTGGTTTCATTGCAAGCTCGCCAAGCAAGCCTAGTAAAGTATTTACCCAGGTCTTCTCCCTACTTAGGGTGACAACAACATAGATTTACTCCTTCAACCCAAGAGGAAGTTAAGTTAATTTTTTTTAATGTTCTTTCTCTTTTTCCACTTTTCCCAACCATCAGGCACGGACCATCTTTGAGAAAGCCACCAAGGTGAACTACAAGCAGGTTGACGACCTGGCTGGCGTGTGGTGTGAATACGGAGAGATGGAGCTACGCCATGAGAACTACGAACAGGCGCTACGTATACTGAGGGTGAGAAGGAAACATAGGCACAACAAATACTGACCCACTATCTGTCACACACTCCAAAGACACTTACATTTGTGCTTTTCTGTCATCCAGAATTATTTCTTATGTGTTTTAAACTGCTTAACGTTGCTGTGTGGGCAGCTGATCTGTACTTGCGTTTTTAATCTATCTATTTAATAACTTCAATCAATGAATACCCTCATCTAATCTCAAATTCTATGATGCAGACTGCTCTTCTCAGAGTTTCAAATATTCTGTCTATAGATGCACATTTTTATTTATTTTTATTTAAGCCTTCTTTTACAAGGTAAGTTGACTGAGAACACATTCTCATTTACAGCAACGAGCCGGGGAATAGTTACAGGGGGGATGAATAAGTACTGGATGCATGTCTGTGTAAATATCCCTTGACTTTCTCTCTTTCCAATTGTGTAGAAAGCAACTGCCATCCCATCCAAGAAGGCGGAGTACTTTGACGTGTCAGAGCCGGTGCAGAACAGAGTGTACAAGTCTCTGAAGGTCTGGTCCATGCTGGCTGACCTGGAGGAGAGTATGGGAACCTTCCAGGTACTTTCTTCATATTTCCCTCTAAGGTATCTGTCTTCGTTGTGTTTCAATTGCACTGCTTTAGAAAGGAAAAGAAGGTAGCTTTGATGCAAAACATCTAAGACTGCGTTTACACAGCCAGCCCAAATCGGATCTTTTGCCCCATTATTGGCAAAAGATCTCATCTTATTGGTCAAAAGATCAAAATGGGGCTACCTGTGTATACGCAGCCTAACAATAGTCAACCAACATTTCGGCAGCAAGTATCCTTCATCATGGTTTCTGGATTGGATTGATTAACATTGTTTAGGTTTATACGGTTGGCGTATTCCATGAGCTCTTCTTTCAGATTAAATCGTGTTAGAACAGGAGAAACTGAAAATGCATCTTGTGCATAGTGATGACCCAGTTTTAGGGACCAAACAATGAAACAACCAAAACGTGTAACAACAACGCATGTAATGACCATACGATATAACTAACAACCCTGCCTTTTGTATTGGTCGTTTCTCCCCGTCAGTCCACCAAGGCGGTGTACGACCGCATCATTGACCTGCGCATAGCCACACCCCAGATAATCATCAACTACGCCATGTTCCTGGAGGAGCACAACTACTTTGAGGAGAGCTTCAAGGTGACACCGTCCACCTGCCCTGCTGCACACATCTCACTAGCCTGGTCCCAGTTCAGTTGTGCTGTCTTGACAACTCTTATGGTCATTATCACGATGCCTGAACTGGGACCAGTCTAACGTTTCACAGCCTAGCATATCAACACTAACTCATACTGCATTCAAACTGGGTCGTGTTCAGGGCAGAGTACCCTACTGAACAAGACCCTGACCGTGCCTCCACCCTTAAAACCACAGCATTTTGATCAGTTGTTAAATCCCCGTTGCTGACGGTCTCCATGCGCTCTCTACAGGCGTACGAGCGCGGCATCGCCCTCTTCAGGTGGCCCAACGTCTATGACATCTGGAACACCTACCTCACCAAGTTCATCGACCGCTACGGTGGCAAGAAGCTGGAGAGGGCCCGGGACCTGTTTGAGCAGGCGCTGGATGGCTGTCCAGCCAAGTTCGCCAAGAGTAAGGGACTTTGTTGTCTACGTGACTTCTGTATGTTTTTATGTCTAATGCATGTTTGTGAGGTGTTGCATGTCTGTTGAAGTATGATGCAAAAAATAATTTCCTGACTGATAAAACAAAGTCACCATCACAGTTGCTTTTTAGCTACTGAGAAGCACCAAGGAAAATACTGCCCTTTTCACACTACCAAGACAAGCTGTACTGTGCTGGCCTGGTTACACATCCACCACATTTGCAGGAACCGTGCTGGGAATGACAGATGTTAAAAGACCATGACCGAGCCAGCTCCGTACGGTTCAGGTTGGCATGATAGTATGAAAAGGGTGTTCGTGTATTTTTCAGTTTGCTGCTGGTATCTATTGTAACAATGGCCTCTTATTTATGTGGTACTATCCCCCCAGCTACAGGAATGACGAGTGAACTATTTTCTGTTGTGATTGACAGCCATCTACCTGCTGTACGCCAAACTGGAGGAGGAGTTTGGGTTGGCGCGTCATGCCATGGCGGTGTACGAAAGAGCCACGCAGGCGGTGGACAACACGGAGAGGCATCATATGTTCAACATCTACATCAAGAGGGCTGCAGAGATCTACGGCGTCACCTACACCAGAGCTATCTACCAGAAAGCCATCGAGGTAAGAGTGTAGTGGCGCACACACAGGTGCATCTCAATAGTCTAAATCAGGGCCTGCAGGTGGTTTGAGTAAAAAAAGAGATACTTCAAAGTAGCCACCCTTTGCCTTGATAGTTTTGCACTCTCCTGGCATTCTCTCAAGCAGCTTCATGAGGTAGTCACCTGGAATGTATTTCAATTAACAGGTGCGCCTTGTTAATTTCTTTCCTTAATGCATTTGAGCCAATCAATTTTGTTGTGACAAGGTAGGGGTGGTATACAGAAGATAACCCTATTTGGTAAAAGACCAAGTCCATATTATGGCAAGAACAGCTCAAATAAGCAAAGAGTAACAACCGTCCGTCATTACTTGAAGACATGAAGCTCAGTCAATTCAGAAAATTTCAAGAACTTTGAAAGTTTCTTCAAGTTCAGTTGCAAAAACCAAGCGCTAATATGAAACTGGCTCTCATGAGGACCGTCACAGAAAAGGAAGACACAGAGTTACTTCTGCTGCAGAGGATAAGTGAATGAGAGTTAACTGCACCTCAGATTGCAGCCCATATAAATGTTTCACAGAGTTCAAGTACCAGACACATCTCAACGTCAACTGTTCAGAGGAGACTCCGTGAATCAGGCCTTCATGGTCAAATTTCTGCAAAGAAACCACTACTAAAGGACATCAATATGAAGAAGAGAATTGCTTGGGCCAAGAAACATGAGCAATGGACATTAGACCGATGGAAATCTGTCCTTTGGTCTGATGAGTCCAAATTTGAGATTTTTGGTTCCAACCACCGTGTCTTTGTGAGCCGTATAGTAGGTGAACGGATGATCGCTGCATGTGTGGTTCCCACCATGAAGCATGGAGGAGGAGGTGTGATGGTGTGGGGTTGCTTTGCTGGTGACACTGTCTATGATTTATTTAGAATTCAAGGCACACTTAACCAGCATGGCAACCACAGCCTTCTGCAGTGATACGCCATCCCATCTGGTTTGTGCTATCATTTGTTTTTCAACAGGACAATGATCCAAAACACACCTCCAGGCTGTGTAAGGGCTATTTGACCAAGAAGGAGGGTGATGGAGTGCTGCATCAGATGACCTGGCCTCCAAATTCACCTGACCTCAACCCAATTGAGATGGTTTGGGATGAGTAGGACTTCAGAGTGAAGGAAAAGCAGCCAACAAGTGCTCAGCATATGTGGGAACTCCTTCAAGTGTTAAGTGTTGGAAAAGCATTCCTCATGAAGCTGGTTGAGAGAATGCCAAGAGTGTGCAAAGCTGTCAAGGCAAAGGGTGGCTACTTTGAAGAATCTCAAATATAACATATTTTGATTTGTTTAACACTTTTTTGGTTACTACATGATTCCATATGCGTTATTTCATAGTTTTGATGTCTTGACTGTTATTCTACAATGTAGAAAATAGTTGTAAAAAAATATTTAAACTTGAATGAGTAGGTGTGTCCAAACTTATATATATTCCATTTTTGGGGGGGGGGGGAAACTCAATATACTTTCAAATGACTAAAACCAAATATAAATGTTGTGAAAATGATAAGGGACCTACATTCATACCCGTTTCATGACTGTCTCCAGCATGCTAATAATCAATGAAATAAAAGCTAGACAGTCAGTGAGCATTAAACATTTTCCAAAAGATGGATATTGGAAAATGTTTTGCTAATTCTGACAGTGAAAAAGATAACACATTTTCAGTGCGGCCCTTGTTGAAGAACGAATGCAGCCCCCATGGCAAAATGAGTTGGACACCCCTAAATTAATCACGTGTTTTTTATTCATTGTTAAGCTGTATATGGTTATGCAGCTAATATATTCCAATATATAATATCATATGTTGTTTTCTTCCAGGTGCTTCCAGACGAACACTCCAGGGACATGTGTCTGCGCTTCGCTGACATGGAGAGCAAACTGGGCGAGATCGACCGGGGACGAGCCATATACTCCTACTGCTCTCAGATCTGTGACCCAAGGGTGAGCTCTCACACTGACCCAGGGTCCTGTTCATTAGTGCACTCTAGAGCTGGGCAATATGGACAAAAATCCGTATCACGATAAATTGCCTGAATTGATGCGATAACAATAAATAGAGCGATATGCTTATAACATTAATGTACTACCACTACTACTAGTTTGATAGTTGTAGCCATCAATTGTGCCATTAACAATCACTCAGCAAACGTATTTAATTTCAAACTTCACATTTCTCTACTGTAGGCTACTTATCGCAATTAATGATAGAAGCAAAATGCCTGCGGTAAGTTATCGGTATGCTCGGTGTCGATGATTTTTGATTTATCGTCCCAGCTGTAA
Organism: Salvelinus fontinalis; assembly: GCF_029448725.1. NCBI lineage: Eukaryota > Metazoa > Chordata > Actinopteri > Salmoniformes > Salmonidae > Salvelinus > Salvelinus fontinalis. The sequence goes on along the minus strand of NC_074666.1, from coordinate 66,838,677 downwards.
CGCACACCGTAGGAAAACGTTGTTGAACGAAAAACAAGCTGTTCTTATTGGACAATCCATGTAGTCATTCTCTGTTTCAGTCCTTTCCTCATTTTGGTGGAAACACAGGTTCGTGTTCAGTAGCGATAAAATGTTTCACTCCCTGTGTGTGTTTGTTTCAGATGACGGCCACGTTCTGGCAGACATGGAAGGAGTTTGAGATCCGCCATGGGAATGAAGACACTATCCGGGAGATGCTGCGGATCAAGCGCAGCGTCCAGGCCACGTATAACACACAGGTCAACTTCATGTCCTCACAGATGATGAAGGCCACCACCAACGCCACCGGCACCAGTAAGAATGCACACACACACACGCGCATGCATGCACACATATGCACGCACACACACACACACAAAACACACACAAACACCTTTGGTCTCCAATGATGGCACAACCTTATCAAGCATTATATATTTTTCCTATAAGAGATTGATTAATTGATTCATCTCATATGTTGATTTTGAAGTGTCATTCTCACATCTGTAGACTAGATTAGAGTTAGGGCTAAATCAGGGTTAGGGTGTACCTTTGTATCTAACTCTGTGATTCTGTGTGTGTGTGCAGTCTCAGATCTTGCCCCGGGCCAGATGGGGCTGGATGATATGAAACTGTTGGAGCAGCAGGCCCAACTGCTGGCCGCCGAGGCTGAACAGGACAAACCCAAACTCAAAGAGAAGATCCTCTTCGTCAGGTCTGTCACCCCCCCCACCCATTTAGCATCCTTTCCTTTGACCTCTGAAACCCCCAACTGCAGACCAGGGCCCGTATCCCCAAAGCGTCTCAGAATAGGAGTGCTGATCTAAAATGTAATATCATAATGAATAAGATAATATGGACAGATCTTAGATCAGCAATCTTACTTTGAGACGCTTTGTGGAAACAGGCCCAGGAAGTGGCCAGTCATTTAATATAAATACAACAATGCAGAAGTGGTTCAATACTGGTCTTAACCACTGTGTGTCATTGTGAATCTGTTTGTTTAGGAGTGACACGTCACGCAGTGAGCTGGCTGAACTGGCCAAACAAGCCAACCCTGATGAGATTGATATTGATATTGATGATGAGGATGAGGATGAAGACCAGGGCCCAGAGGGTGAGTTACAACATCACCGGGAGGGGGGGGCTGTTGAGCAGGGAGCAATGCTACAGAACATTTACATAGAAATGGACTGTGTAGATGCAGAAAGTGATTCTGTCACAGAATATAGAACCATGCCAACCTTATACTTTACATTTCTATCTGCAATGTTTTGATGATTGAATGTTTCAGCTGTTTTCTTGAAAACCCTAATAATAATAATATTGAAAAAATAATAATACATACATAGTACCAGTCAAATGTTTGGACTCCTACTCATTCAAGGGTTTTTCTTTATTTGTACTATTTTCTACATTGTAGAATAATAGTGAAGACATCAAACTATGAAATAACACATATGGATTCATGTAGTAAGCCAAAAAATGTATTTATATTTGAGAATCTTCAAAGTAGCCACACTTTTCCTTGATGACAGCTTTGCACACTCTTCGCATTCTCTCAACCAGCTTCATGAGGTAGTCACCTGGAATGCATTTCAATTAACAGGTGTGCCTTGTTAAAAGTTATTTTGTGGAATTTCTTTCCTTAATGCATTTAAGCCAATCAGTTGTGTTGTGACAAGGTAGGGATGGTAAACAGAAGATAGCCCTATTTGTTAAAAGACCAAGTCCATATTATGGCAAGAGCAGCTCAAATAAGCAAAGAGAAACGACAGTCCATCATTACTTTAAGACATGAAGGTCAGTCAATCCGGAAAAGTTCAAGAACTTTCAAGGTTTCTTCAAGTGCAGTTGTAAAAATCATCAAGCGTTATGATGAAACTGGCTCTCATGAGGACCGCCACAGGAAAGGAAGACCCAGAATTACCTTTGCTGCAGAGGATAAGTTAATTAGCGTTACCAGCCTCAGAAATTGCAGCCCATATAAATGCTTCACAGAGTTCAAGTAACTGACACATCTCAACATCAACTGTTCAGAGGAGACTGTGAATCAGGCCTTCATGGTTGAATTGTTGCAAAGAAACCACTACTAAAGGACAACAATAATAAGAAGAGACTTGCTTGGGCCAAGAAACACGAGCAATGGAAATATCTCCTTTGGTCTGATGAGTCCAAATTTGAGATTTTTGGTTCCAACCGCTGTGTCTTTGTGAGTCGCAGAGTAGGTGAACGGATTATCTCTGCATGTGTTTCCCACAGTGAAGCATGGAGGAGGTGGTGTCATGCGGCTTTGCTGGTGACACTGCATGGTGTTTATGTAAATGTGTGTTTTCATTATGTTTGTCTCTCCCTCCAGAGGTGCAGTTGGAACAGAAGACCGTCCCCACCGCTGTCTTTGGAGGGCTGAAAGAAGGAGAAGATTGAATACAGATATGACATCACTGACGAGCTCCCTGGTCCACGAATGGAGCCTTTTCAACCCCTGTAAAATGTATGATGAGAATAGATTGTGTGGAATGTGAACTTTGTCATTTATCTTTTCTTTGTTGTTGACTGTAAGGGTTCTTGCTCTACATTCATAGATTGTCAAGTCTGCACCAGATCTGTGAATAAAAATGAGATTTATCAATAGAATTCAAATGTTCCTTATTAAAAACAATTGAAATGCTCCTTTCTAAAAAACAATGTAAATGCTAATTTTCCTTCTAAACATGAGGACCAAGGCACACTTCAAAGTTAACATGTTCAAATTACGATGGCATGTTCAATAGAACAAAATTGTAAAAACCTCTGACATGTTTTGGCATGACTTTTGTCAGGTAGTTTTTAAGATTTTGTTCTATTGAACATGCTACAGTATCATAATAAAGAGTGCCTTGGTCCTCCTTGTTATTTATGTCATATTAACCCTTTAACCAAAGAGCGCCTTCAACCTACAAAGATCTACTAGTAGTGTATCCTAGCAGCACTTATAATTCTTTCTACAAATACTCCTTGATGTAGTGATGCATTAAAGCAAAACTAGCATTGGTAACACTGTGGCTCTTTTTTGACAGTTGAAATCACTGTTTGCTACGGTATTGTATGTCTTGGCATTGCAATTATTTCAACCTGCATGACCTTGAGCCTATTCACAATGGTTCTATGAATTTGATGTGTAAACTGCTGACATAACTCTTACTGTAAGTCCAACACCATGACTGACCGGGTCTGTGCAGCAGTGCTTTGCTGCAGAAAGACAAAGGGGAGTTTCCTGCCCTAGAAAAACAGGGAGTAGTTATGCTGGGTGAATAGGGAATATTTCATTGATACTGGAGCTGGGAGTTGTAAGCAACAAGAGACACATTTTACAGCCTTGTCATGCTCCCAGGCTTATTGTTTTCTCTAGCACTCACACTAGCTGGAATTCAACAATTCTTAGGAATTAGGAACGTGGCATCATATACTGGATCTGAGCAGTATGTTGTGTATTGTAGCCTAAAGTAATATAATTTACACTTCCACCTAAACTAACCCTTAAAACATTTTTTTACTGATTTGTTTGTATTGTTATGAAGGGAAATTAATAACCCTAGAACAGGAAAGTAAATAGGCCTAGCATTCTCTTCTATCCAGCGGTGTAAATTACTTAAGTAAAAATACTTTAAAGTACTACCTAAGTTGTTTTGGGGGGTATCTGTACTTTACTATTTCTATTTTTGACTACTTTTACTCCACTACATTCCAAAAGAAAATAATGTACTTTTTACTCCTTACATTTGCCCTGACACCCAAAAGTACTCGTTACATTTTTAATGCTTAGCAGGACAGGAAAATTGTCTAATTCACACACAAGAGAACATCCCTGGTCATCCTTACTGCCTCTGATCTGGCAGACTCACTAAACACAAATGCTTCCTTTGTAAATTATGTCTTGAGTGTTGAATTGTGACCCTGGCTAAACGTCAATAAAAAATACAAAAAAATAAAATTGTGTCGTCTGGTTTTCTTAATATAAGACATTTTAAATTATTTATACTTTTACCTTTGATCCTTAAGTACATTTAAAACCAAATACTTTTAGACTTACTCAATTAATATTTTACTGGGTGACTTTTACTTTAGTTATTTTATTTTAAGGTATCTTTACTTTTACATAAGTATGAAAATTGGGTACTTGTTTCACCACTGCACCACTGCTTCCATCTCCTGTTTTAAGTGATCGGTTTGTTATTCAGAGAAAGGAATCACCCTGGAACGGAAAAGAAATAGGCCTTAGCGTTCTTCTCTTCCATAATTAGATGAAAATAGTTGAGAGGTAATCCTCTCACAGGCTGCGTCCCTAATGACACCATTTTCCCTACATATGTATTACTTTTGATCAGAGCCTTATGGGCCCTGGTCGAAAGTAGTGCACTATATAAGGAATAGAGTACCATTTGGGACGTAGTCACAATGTTACTGCTGAGAGAGCTCTTGGAACTTTCAAGGCCATCATGTGATGTGATTGGGAGATCTGTGTGCCTGCTGAGAATTCTGTGTTTTCTGTGTGGTTTGCAAAGCTTGAGGATTGACTGGAACGTGTAAAGAAAAGAAATCAAGGCCTAGGCTCCTATTTCACATGTTTATTTTAGTACATATTTTAGTTTATTTTAGTACGCCTACTTGAGACCTGTGATAAAAATGCCTACATTGCATTATCATTTATGGCACCTAGGCCATTTATGCACCTGTTTAATTAAAACGTATAGGTCTACATTGCATATACATTACAAAATGCATCATTATGCCAGCAGCATACCACCCTGCATACCACTACTGGCTTGCTTCTGAAGCTAAGCAGGGTTGGTCCTGGTCAGGCCCTGGATGGGAGACCAGATGCTGCTGGAAGTGGTGTTGGAGGGCCAGTAGGAGGCACTCTTTCCTCTGGTCTAAAAAATATCCCAATGCCCCAGAGCAGTGATTGGGGACACTGCCCTGTGTAGGGTGCCGTCTTTCGGATGGGATGTTAAACGGGTGTCCTGACTCTCTGAGGTCATTAAAGATCCCATGGCACTTATCGTAAGAGTAGGGGTGTTAACCCCGGTGTCCTGGCTAAATTCCCAATCTGGCCCTCAAACCATCATGGTCACCTAATAATCCCCACTTTACAATTGGCTCATTCATCCCCCTCCTCTCCCCTGTAACTATTCCCCAGGTCGTTGCTGCAAATGAGAACGTGTTCTCAGTCAACTTACCTGGTAAAATAAATAAATAAATTGTTGGCGTTTTCTTTTACCTGTATGGTAGGTTTCATGGTCAGAGGACAATATTTGGAGACAAGTGTATGGAAACCTCCTTTAGGCTATTTGCTCAATTCAACACGGCAAGTTTCACCTACCTAATTCATAATTATGGCATACCTAATGCACCTGTCATCATACGCTACCTGCTGGTCGCGTTCACACGATTGAGAACCCGCCCCTTCACTCTTCCTCAAACGCGATTGGCCAGTCGGCTGAGTGAGTGATGCCATTGTGGAGCACCTGGAAATCAGTCATCGGCGGGGCTCCAGCCTACTGTAGAGCGCTAACCAAACGTTAGCAATGCGGACGGCGAAACGGGAAATAATACGCCTTTATTTATTTATTTTTATAACCCGATGTGTTGGGGCTTCAGTGGGGCTTTAAGACCGCGCGCCTTCATCTTATGACCATTTTTTGGGGTCTGTAATCAGGAGAGAAACGGGATATATCCTGAGCTGGGGCCCATAGTGTCTGGATATTTCCTGAGAAAACGATTACACACATCCGTGTTCCTCAGCCCCAGTGTTATGGAAAAGGAAAAATAAAAGAATGAATGCTTGATTTGAAGCTTTTTCTTTCGCCACCAACTATTTTCTAGGTCTCTATCCCCGTCCGGTTACTACGGCCTGTCTGCGGACTTGCTATGGTGGACACCAACGCGATGAGGAAGACTTTTGTAGTCCCGGACATAAAACCTTTGGATCTGTATGATTGTACCAGGGCAAAAATATGCGCAAGTGTGGGATGGGTCTTGGCTAAATCTTACGGCAATGCAGGTATGTGGCCTAGGCTATTGTAGCCAAACGTTTATAATGTTTTGTTCTGTGTTTTTCTTACATTCCCCTCCCTCCCATGTAATCCAGCATTGTTCACCGACTGTCAGTGTTATGAAAAGCGCGTGCATGAAGGTGAACTGACTGCGCGTTGTGTAAACTCAGCGATTTTGGGCACACAAAGAGTAGCCTACAGTACGTTAGAGGTGGGACAGAGAGCGTGTGTGGGATGTAGCCCTACTCTGCACCCCATTTCAACCCGAAAAGGGGTCCATCGTCAGATTCCCAGGTGTTGTGCCTGAATATTGTATAACGTCGAAAATATATCCTTACAACATCCTAAAAACAGACGCACTGTTGTTTTTGTTTTGGATCACAGCAGCCTATTTGATCTACAGTAGTTGATTTAAGATCCAGCTCGCTGCTTGCCAATTTCGACTGGTGCATTGAGGCCCCCCTAGCGAATGGTGACGAGGCATCGGTTTTGACAGCTTGTCTAATTTCAATCACCAATAATGGAATGAACTAATTTAATTTTGGCTGGCAAGTAACTCCGGGACTATAAAATATCCTGACCTGAACCGAGTGTTCACCACTGAAAAACACATAGGCTATTGTCAGGTCAGCTGCTGAACAAATAGCGTGATATTTTAATAATGTATCCAAATATACTATAACAGGAGGTATCGATAATGGTATATTTCTCTATAATAATACTAATGGTAGAAGCCTACTGAAACCACCCGTTCTCTTTCGATGACGCGCATGCATACACACCCACTTAAAGATAATCGGTTGGTTAGATATATGTCTACTACACTATTTAAACGAAACCCGTTTTAGTTTTATATAAGCCGCCTACCCTCCCCAGTCGAATGAACATCTATACCGAACAAAAATATAAACTTAACAATTTCAATGACTACAGTTCATATAAGGAAATCAGTCAATTGAAATGAATTCATTTGGCCCTAATCTATGGATTTCACATGACTGGGCAGGGGCGCAGCCATGGGTGGGCATGGGAGGGCGTAGGCCCACCCACTTGGGAGCCAGGCCCAGACAATCATAATTAGTTTTTCCCCACAAGAGGGCTTTATTACATACAGAAATACTCCTCAGTTTCATCAGCTGTCCAGGTGGCTGGCCTCAGACGATCCTGCAAGTACAGAAGCCTGATGTGGAGGACCTGGGCTGAAGTATAACAAATGGTCTGCAGTTATGAGTGCGGTTGGAAGTACTGACAAATTCTCTAAAATGACGGCTTATGGTAGAGAAATGAACATTAAATTATCTGGCAACAGCTCTGGGGGAAATTCCTGCAGTCAGCACGCCAATTGCATGCTCCCTCAACTTGAGACATCAGTGGCATTGTGTTGTGACAAAACTGCACATTTTAGTGGCCTTTTATTGTCCCCACACAAGGTGCACCTGTGTAATGATCATACAGTTTAATCAGCTTCTGGATATGCCACACCTGTCAGATTGATGGATTATCTTGCCAAAGGAAAATAGCTTACTAACAGGGATGTAAATATATTTGTGTGCACAATTTGAGAGAAATAAGCTTTTTGTGCTTGTAACATTTCTGGAATATTTTATTTCAGCTCATGAAACATGGGACCAACACTTTACATGTTGTGTTTTATATTTTTGTTCAGTATAGATGGGAAAGGACAGAACCAATAACCAACCACCATACACCTGCATGTATTTTTGTTTTATGTTTGTTTGTTTTACTTATAATAGGAGGATATGGAGTACTCTTACCAAGTGCTCTCTTATTGGTCAACCCTAGCCACAGTCCAGAACACTTGATTAATGCATAGTCCTACTGCACATAAGACATTCTACTACACTTAGGAATGGATCTTCACAGTTTACTATCTTAGTTCGAAAAGGCTACATTTGTAAATCCTGTAACGATAACCTTCCTTCACTTTCCTGAAATGTAAACAAAGATCCCCGATTTCCCCGGCTAGCCAGGGATAATGAAAGGAGCTTGGGAGTACCCTGACTGAATTCATGCCAACAAACACACACACACACACACACACACACACACACACACACACACACACACACACACACACACACACACACACACACACACACACACACACACACACACATACACTAAGATGTCTCTAGTTTTGTCAGACATCAAGCAGACTAATTGATATCTGTTCTCTCTGTAAAAATCTAATAATTAAATAAAATAACTAAACTAGATTGTGTACACAGGGGTCAGAGCATACAAGAAACAGAGAGCAACTCATGGAATGGGTGAACAGATAGATATGAAAGACAAAACCCCATGCTCTGTCAAACTCAATGTGACTTCCCTGGTTATATAAGGAATTCATGACAATATTGATTAGCCTACTTGATTAGCCTTCTCTGTCTGTCTGAGATGAAACAGAGTTCCCAGTGAACAAAGGTTATAAAAACATCTCTTGTTTGTTCACTGCGCCTGAAACCTGTCGCTGCTTTGTAGCTCCACCTTGCTAGAGCTGTGTCCTGTTCATAATTATGACTCATGTTCTCATCATCAGTGTGTCTTGGGTTGGGTGTGAGACTGAGTCAATAAGTGAGGAGGACCTAAGGAGGATCTAGCGCTGCATCCCGACTCTCTACGCTTCTGCCCTAAGTGTTTACTTGTTCTTCTCCCTTTGTGGATTTAAAAGGAAATTAATGGTATAAGAAATATGTTGGAAACTACCTCTGTGCTGTAGCACATGCTTACAGCATGTAAATACAGGGTTCTGTTCAGCGAAGTTGAAAACGTATTCAAACGCAATAAAACAATGAGGTGCTACTACCTGAACTTGGCCAAACAGACTGATTTTCATTTTCCGTTGCAGAACGTTTTGCTACGGTGTGCCCTACTGAACCTAACCCTGGTCTAAGATGGGAAGGGTATTCATGTTGAAGCTTAGGATGTCATTATGCTGTGGCTCTGTGGGCATTTTATAGGCCAGTAGGAAGTCACCAGTCCTGTTGGAAGGTGAACCTTTGCCCCAGTCTGAGGTCCTGAGCACTGGATCAGGTTTTCATGAATGATCTCTCTGTACTTTGCTTCTTACATCTTTGACTTGATCCTGACTAGTCTCCCAGTCCCTGCTGTTGAGAAACCTCCCCACAGTATGATGCCGCCACCACCATGCTTCACCGTAGGGATGATGCCAGGTTTCCTCCAGACGTGACGCTTGGCATTCAGCCCAAAGAGTTCAATCTTGGTTTCATCAGACCAGAGAGTCTTGTTTCTCATGGTCTGAGAGTGTTTAGGTGCCTTTTGGCAAACTCCAAGTGGGTTGTCATGTGCCTTTTTACTGAGGAGTGGCTTCTGTCTGGCCACCCTACCTCCTTGCTTGCACACACTTTTTCAGTTCTGCCCACAGATTGTCTATAGGATTGAGGTCAGGGCTTTGTGATGGCCACTCCAATACCTTGACTTTGTTGTCCTTAAGCCATTTGCCACAACTTTGGAAGTATGCTTGAGGTCATTGTCCATTTGGAAGACCCATTTGCGACCAAGCTTTAACTTCCTGACTGATGTCTTGAGATGTTGCTTCAATATATCCACATCATTTTCTTTTCTCATGATGCCATCTATTTTGTGAAGTGCACCAGTCCCTCCAGTTATAAAGCACCCCCACAACATGATGCTGCCACCCCCATGCTTCATGGTTGGGATGGTGTTCTTCGGCCTCCAAACATAACGATGGTCATTATGGCCAAACAGTTCTATTTTTTTCCCCCATCAGACCAGAGGACATTTCTCCAAAAAGTACGATCTTTGTCCCCATGTACAGTTGCAAACCGTAGTCTGGCTATTTTATGGCGGTTTTGGAGCAGTGGCTTCTTCCTTGCTGAGCAGCCTTTCAGGTTATGTTGATATAGGACTTGTTTTACTGTGGATATAGATACTTTTGTACCTGTTTCCTCCAGCATCTTCACAAGGTCCTTTGCTCTTGTTCTGGGATTGATTTGCACTTTTCGTACACATATTGTACGTTCATCTCTAGGAGACAGAACATGTCTCCTTCCTGAGTGGTATGACTGCTGCGTGGTCCCATGGTGTTTATACTTGCGTACTATTGTTTGTACATATGAATGTGGTACCTTCAGGCGTTTGGAAATTGCTCCCAAGGATGAACCAGACTTGTGGAGGTCTAAAATGTTTTCTCTGATGTCTTGGCAAATTTTTTTTATTTTCCCATGATGTCACGCAAAGAGGCACTGCGTTGAAGGTAGGCCTTGAAATACATCCACAGGTATACCTCCAATTGACTCAAATGATGTCAATTAGCCTATCAGAAGCGTCTAAAGCCATGACATAATTTTCTGGAATTTTCCAAGCTGTTTAAAGGCACAGTCAACTTAGTGTATGTAAACTTCTGACCCACTGGAATTGTGATACAGTGAAATAATCTGTCTGTAAACAATTGTTGGGAAAATGACTTGTGTCATGCACAAAGTAGATGTCCTAACTAACTTGCCAAAACTGTAGTTTGTAAACAAGAAATTTGTGGAGTGGTTGAAAAACCAGTTTTAATGACTCCAACCTAAGTGTATGTTAACTTCCGACTTCAACTGTGTTTAAATAAGGTATTTCTGTTTTAGATTTTTAATACATTTGCAAACATTTCAAATAGTCATTATTATTTTTTAAATTTTAGAATAAGGCTGTAACATAACAAAATGTGGAAAAATTCAAGGGGTCTGAATACTTTCTGAATGCACTGTATGTATGTCTCATAATTGAGGCATTCAAATCTTGCGGGATTTATATCAAAATTGTTATACACAAACCAGTAATAGTTTTTAAATGTAACATTTTTCATTTAATTTATTCCTTATTTAACTGAAGATGTCACATTTGAATTTGACATAGAGCATGGCAGTTGCAATTCCAGGATAGTGGGTTCGATTCCCGGACCACCTGTGCGTAAAATGACTACAATCATGACTGTAAGTCCCTTTTGATAAAAGCGTCTGTTAAATGGCATATTATTATCTTTTTCAGTACACCCTAGTTTTAACAATAGACAAGAATGCTGGTAACCCATGATGTCTGAAGTGTGTGTAGTTAACCTCAACCTGTAGACATCAAAACCCTGAGGCCTGTAGTTATTTTGAGGGGTGTTTCAGGCAATCGGCATATCAACCTGAACCAGAGAGGGGTCATGTGGAACATTAGCCTAGTCCACAGGATAAAAACATGTTCACCATTAGTTACCAGTCTTAAAACAAGGCCTGTCTTTGTCCTAAAAGCACTCAGCGTCTCCCACTGTATAATGAAGGTTTTGATATTTCTGTGAACATGCTATGGAGGGATATCACCACAGCGACAACAACGGATCAACAATTGTCGACAACAACATTGTGATTTATGTTCTATAAATTATTTTTGATATTTTCTAGGATAATCGTTTGAAGTACATCTTATTTGATCATAGATACTTATTTGGATGTTCTCACTTAAAGCAGACATTTGAGACTGTGCTTTCTCCCACCTCTCCCTCTTAGTGCTTACCTTGCACAGTTGAGCATATCAGAGTTCTTTCTGAATTATTTAAGGTGTAGACATGTTCATGAACGGTCTTCGCAGGCCAGCCTGAGTATACTGGACCCCAGCCCTAATCGGGAAATGTGTGGGCCTCTGTCTGCTTCTGGCAGCTGCTTTGTTCGGCCCTTAGTTTTAATTAAGTGGTCTTAATGTGTTCACTGTTCCCATGACAACCCTTCTGAAATGTAACGCTGGTCAGCCAGCCAGCAAACCAGTCAGTTTGTCTGTCAGTCTGCCAGCCAGCCAGTCAGTCAGTGCTCTACCTGGTGTACAGTTAACTGGAATGGAGAGGGACAGAATTGATCCTTACAGAATCTTAACCATAATGACGCTTCGATTGAAACTAGGGCCAGCCTCTGTGTGTAGTCCTATTTCAGTGTTTTAGTTTGTGACTGTCCATTTGTTGACGGCCACATGTCTGTTTATGACAAGACTGACCGGTCGGGCTAATTCAATCGATCAATTATAAATAGGACTACATGGACCTCTGCTCTGGTGCATCCCCCTGCCACTTCCTGTCAGTAGTGGGGTTGGGGTGTAGACAACACACAGAGCAGAGTTCTTTTATATTCTACGCCATCATTACCTTTACCTCAATTTACCTTAGTCTAGTCACTTATAGTGCTTGTGTAAGTTGTTTGAGCCTTTTGTGTATTACTCACCAAATGTGCATGATGTTTTTATTACAACCCAGCTTGTGTATGACCTTTGACCCCATCACCTAGACCAATAGATATGCCCTGACCCCTGACCTGTTATAGTGATAGTTGAGTGGCTGCTTCCCTGGAACCAGTTTCCCGGTTACTACACTCACTCAGTTTACACAAAGTCAGACAGGTTAGTGTTTGCCATCAAAATACTATCCTCTTGAGGTGGTATGGATATCAATGTCCTGGTGACATTTACTGCTGACTCGTGACCCTTTTCCTGATTTCCACTCACTCTTTCTTTTTTTCACTCCTAAGCATTGTGTCCTAAGCATATTTTTTTTTCAAACAAAGTGTGAACGGCTGTTGTGTTACTTGAAAGAGAGCAGGTGTGTGTGGTGCAGGCCTTTTTAAAACTGCGGTTCCCAATACCTGAAATCCCATTTGCAAAATGTCTATTTCCAGCTGCTGCTGCTGCTTCCCTGTCTGTCTGTTTCAACCTGGTGATGTGTGTGACAAAGACTGGTCGTTCATCCTTCTGGACCGTCCCACAGGGAAATTATGCTTGTATCGACTGCATCCATCTTGCTTTGCATCCTAATTTGCATTATGTCATTTTTTTTCTTCTCCACGTCCTATAGTGACGTCCTGGTGGTGCGTGGTGGAACTGCACTGAAAATCCCTAAAACATTATTATTCCACGTGCAGTGTCTGAAAACGCCTTGTGTGTTCAATGCGGTATCTTATGTTGCATTTCAATAGTCTAGCAACTTGGCGGGCCAATGTGCTTCCTTCCATCAGTCCAGTACTTTTGAATCCGAGTGGAGGAAGGAAAGGAGATGAGAAAAGGTCCACTGCTTTAGACTATTGAGATGCACCCGTAGTTTTACCTCCCTCACTTGGTCAGTTAGCAGTATAAACGTTTCATGCAAACTGACAATGCCCTGTGGTTTAACCACAATGGAACATTCACAAACCCCAATGTAATCTTTCTCTATTTGACATACTAGTATTCTACACCTGGGTTGTGTTCAGTTGGGCGAAAACCTTTGAGAAACGGGAGTGATATTTCATGAACAATAATCACAGATTATTGTTTTGTTTTCTGTTGCGAAACGTTGGAATGGAATGTTGTTTTTGGTTAAGACATCCCATGCTATTGTGTGCCCTAAATAAAACCAATAACATAATTCAAGGAGCCCTAATGCAAAACGACAACATGGTCGGGCGACTCCCTTTATCCTTCAATCTCCTCTGATCTTCTCATGAGTCAGAGTTCAGCACGGGATGTCCCTTTTTTAAGTCTCCTTTCAGATACTAACCTAACTGTTCCTTTTTCATTGTTTTCAGCCTTCCAGCTGTTTACGGTAGGGTTTGAAAACGAGTATGTGTGTAGGCTACGTTTACTGTCCATCGAATAAGCCATGTCGGTCTCATCTAGGGCTGTGGCGGTTATGAAATTTTGTCAGCCGGTGACTGTCAAGCAAATAACTGCCAGTCTCGCGGTAATTGACCGTTAATTAACATCAACACATTTAGAATCTCCTGGCTTCCACGCATGGCCTACAAGCCACTGATGCTGACCTTTGGAACATCTACATTTTAAAAAGTCTAAATCCATTTAATATAGCCTACACTATCACAATAAATCACAATCACAATTTTTTTTAGACTGGTCTAAAGAAACATGATATGAAGAAAATAGTCTATTTCGGAAGAACAGAGTAGCATACATTGAGTTGTCCGTATGTTAGGTCCTGATCTGGCTATGCCATATGGCTGTGGGCTACAATAGTTAATTTAGCAGGCAAGATTTGCTTAGAATTCCGTGGCATTAATTTATATACACTTTGCTATGTTATTTTATATATGAAGAATACAATTGAACATAGGTGAATATTTTCTCCAAACGATTTGAGGGAGTGCACACACACTATTCTGTGTTGAGCGGTTAACAAAAAACAGCTCCTCCTATGCTTAATTAGGAGTTATTTATGTAACTTTTAGTTGTGATACAAAGGTTGGGCTATATGCTTTGGTTTTTAGTACATTCTAAGGCTGTATGATGCGACTCTAATGATGATTTGAAAAAAGTTGCATGAAAGGCATGGGCTCTACTTTATTTGCGCAGGCTGTACACACTTCATCAGTCTCTCATTCACTATTTTGACAAGCACTTGATAATGCCTCGACTTTCCCAGCTGCATGCCCTTTGTGTGGCTGTAATGCCCCCTAATAAAATCTTACGTGCATACTTATCCAATTCCAAGGCGCACATTTAAGATATTGGAAGAACTGTCCACATTTACTTTTCGTTAGCCAACAAGATGAGTAGACCTATAAACTTTTGTACTATAGTAGATTGTCAATAGTACAAAAGTTGACCTATTCTGTGCAAGAAAGAAATATTCCAAACATAGTCTAGGACAGTTGTGGGATGCGATCGATCCCAAATTAATACAACCACTAGCATCAAACAAACGTTTTTATGCAATGAGGCTGACGCAACAGATCAGAACGTTTAGCTTAAAATGTTGATAAACTATTAGGCTATTTCCTCACATTATAAGTGCATTGAAACTCACGTGCTGCGTATGTATGCCAGTTGTAAAGCAGATGAATGTGCTTAACTTCTTTTGAAATTATTTGGCCACTTTAGTTGTGATACAAACCTTATTAAAACATATAGGCCTATGGGCTAGGCTACATGAGGTGTGCGACTATGATTTGAAAAAGTGGCAAAAAAAAGTGGCCGTTTCTTGCCTTACTGCCCACAAGCTGGGCATCATTCACAAGTGGTAATATATAATTCACAAGTGGTACGCTAATATTGTCACCCATCAGACTGTTCTTGATTTAATCTTGGCTTTACATATAATATGTGTATGAAATTTGTTTTGGATTCAGAATGGACCATTATCATGCAGCTGTCTCTAAACAGGGTCAGCTGGGGAAAAAAATACATGTCTCTATGCACATACATAGCGAATGGAGGACGCTTTTCCCGTGGTTAATTTTCATGTCACAACAGGTAGGCTATACTCTTGTTGTAAAGAGAAGCAATGTGCTTAATATTAGGAAAGTTGAGAAATAAATATAGTGGCCTACAGAAATGTTGCGCAACAGGAGCTTGTGGGCTCTCATGAAGTGTTTGATTAGATTTTCGATTACATTTGCATTGATGTCAGTGATTTAAAGGGACAAGAGTGCTGAGTACCAGGCAGTTAGCAAGTTTGGTAGGCTACTAATGACCATCAGCAGCATCAGAGCTTGGAAAAGCCTAATTACCTTGATTAAACGGTCACGTGGAATTTGACTGCCGTCATGACTCGTGACCGCCGGTGTGGCGGTAATACGGTCACACCGTAACAGCCCTAGTCTCATCCAGCGTAACAGCCCCAGTCTCATCCACTCTGAATAGCGCCAAACCAGTTTAAGAGCGTGTGTCAGATGTGGATTTTCAGGTTCATGTTTGTATGGGGTTTTGTGTGGTGTGTGTGTGTGGCCGTGTTTACTGAAAACCAGTCCAAGTCGTGTTTACTTTGTGCTCTTCAACATCTTCCTGGACTGTGCTGCGTTAAAGGGACTTGTTTCCTACATGGTGCTGTGTACTCCATTGAGGTGGAAATCGTGTGCCTGCCTCAAATGGTACCCTATTCCCCTTATAATGCACTGACCTGAGCTAGTCAAACGTAGTACACTATAAAGGGAATATGGTGCCATTTGGGGCGGAGACACTGTTTTGGTTTGCCCTTTCACAAGGTTCAGGTGACTTTCTTTTCCTGCGCTGTGAGAAATGTGCCACAAAGCATAGGTTCCTGTCAACTCTTTTCAGAAGTCGCCTTAAAGACAATTTCCCACAGAGACTGCCCTCGGCTGAAAATCAAACACCAGGGTCGTGTTCAACGGGGCACACAAGAGAAAACAAACATTAGCTTTTCTTAATGGCTAGGCCAAGGTAGTCTGTTTTCTTCTGTTAATGCCTAATGAACAAGGCCCTGGTTATCTACCAGTACCACAAGGCTCTGTCTGGTAATTCTCAGACGCTGACGCTAACCTCTGGGCTTGGATGTCGTGTCATTTCACTCCTCTTGACCCAGACTGATAATGTGGTTCCATACTGGCCGCATCCCAAATGACCGGGGTAGTGCACTATATAGGGAATGGGGTGCCATTTGGGATGCACGCACTGACTGACGTGGGGTTGGAAATGGAATGCACCACAGTGTCGTTCCCGTGGGGGAAGAATGACACTATCAGACCTGAACTGCTGATCGAACACTTACAGACATGGAAATGGAGGGAGGAGTTGGTACTAGCCCCCAGGAAAGATCAAATTTATTTATATAGCCCTTCTTACATCAGCTGATATCTCAAAGTGCTGTACAGAAACCCAGCCTAAAACCCCAAACAGCAAGCAATGCAGGTGTATAAGCAAGATCAAATTGTAACCAGTGTATCATGCCTGTCTCTGTAACCTTGTCTGTCTCCTGCAGGCCCTATGATTGGCTGGCTGGATTTGCTGTGGAAAACACAACACCGAGACGCACGCCACACGCACACACAAATGCACGCCATGCGCACACACAAACGCACATACAGGTACACATACGCTCGCACACACCTTCGTTTAACCCCTACTCGGCCCTTCACTCAGATTGTAGTTGCAAGGCAGGCTAGCTTTGTCTATCCATACTCTATACCTTCATTATACACTTAGTGTACAAAACATTAGGAACACCTTCCTAATTTTTAATTGCATCCCCTTTTGCCCTCAGAACATACTCAATTCGTCAGGGCATGGACTCTACACGGTGTCGAAAGTGTTCCACAGGGATGCTGGCCCATGTTAATTTCAATGCTTCCCACATTTGTGTCAAGTTGGCTGGATGTCCTTTGGGTGGTGGACAATTCTTGATACACACAGGAAACTGTTGAGCGTGAAAAACCCAGCAGCGTTGGAGTTCTTGACGCACTCAAACCGGTGTGCCTGGCACCTACTAACATACCTCGTTCAAAGGCACTTAAATCTTTTGTTTTGCCCAATGGCACACATACACGCAACCCATGTCTCAATTGTCTCAAGGTTTAAAAATCCTTCTTTAACCTGTCTCCTCCCCTTCATCTACACTGATTTGAAGTGGATTTAACAAGTGACATCAATAAAGGATCATAGCTTTCAGCTGGATTCACCTGATCAGCCTGTCATGGAAAAAGCAGGTGTTCCTAGTGTTTTGTATACTCAGTGTATAATTGATGAGGAAACATCCACTAAGTTTGTTTCTATTAGATACTAAGAGATAAACAGAATATGTGTTTATCTGACAATAGGACTTTAAACTGTGTTTTGCCAATGATATTGTTAGGACTTTGAACGTTATGTTCCTGTCCAATATCCAGAACAAACAGCTGAGAGATTGTGTCTGAGATGGCACCCTATTCCTTTGAAAGACCTCTGGTATTAAGGGTGTGAAAGTTTAAACGTTAAAATGAAATTGGTATCCTAATGTTAAGAGAAATCCCAAACCTAATTATAATTATTTTTTTTTTTTTATAATACAAAAATTTAATAATGTTTTTGTATATGCAGAAAGTAAACAGCATAGTGGTTCAATTTCCATGACAACTAAGAGCATTGGTTCCCTGGCTGCCACGCTGTGAACACGTGAAGCGAACCTGTGCACATGCGCAGATACTTTGTGTGACTGCGAGAGCGAAGTGTTGAATCTGGCTCAATATCCTATTCATTGATGATTACTGAAGTTGCGAGACATGGCAAGCCAATGAATCTGCGAGATACAGCATGGCATTGTGAGATATAGCTTTTAATTGCCGATAGATAGGCTGTTCTGTCTGTCTGTCTGGTAGCTGACATGCCTATTAGGGCCGTGATGATACCAGTATCGCAATATTTTTTCCATTTAAAAAATGTAAACACGAAGCAGGTCAAACTAGTTGGTCCTTTAAAAACTAAATGTGACTCTGTATGACAACATAATTATGTTTCCAACATTACGGCTGAGTGGAGGCTGTTATAGCAGCAAAATGAGGGACCAACTCCATATGAATCCCCTTGATTTTAGAATGAGATGTTCGACGAGCAGGTGTCCACATACTTTTGGTCATGTAGTGTATCACGATACTGGTATCGTTCCCAGCGCCCTACTGCCAATACTGTGCACCTCGTTCTCTCTCCGTCCCTCGCTATGAAAGATGCGAGTGTTTGATTAGTTGCCATACTCCCGAGAACAGTCTCTTCCGTTCCAAAAATACTGAATCCTACCGGAATCGAATCTTGACAGTCAGAAAGGGTCGACTCTCCACCACTAAATCATTGTCGTTAATTAACAGTTGGAAAAATGGCAGAGAACGGCAAATGACAGCAGCGAAGTCCTGTATGGCAATACTTTGAGAAGTTAAATGAGAACGAAATTCTAACTTTCCGAGTTGGAATTGAGGTACAGTAATGGTAGTACAGGTGCGATGCTTAACCATCTGACAGGGACGCACCGTGAGACCCAAACCGTTTCTTGCAGCAGCGAAGCTGCATTGTGAATTCACGTGAAATGTTGTCAAGATTTCTTATTGTTTTTAATGGAACACCGATAAAACAATGGCACTTTAAACGTTAAGAAACATCTTTCATTTGTCACGTCCCTATCTGGTATATTGGATCCAGTCCGGATATCTTTTCAGTATTTTCTCCCTTAGAGGACCTCGTTTTCCCTATTAATAGTGTACTCTGCTCCCACATGATTATTTCCCTCACTGTTTTTGTCCCTCTTCTCCGTCCGTAGAGCATGTTCCAGTGGAGTTGCGGGAGCCCTTCTACTGTGACCAGTATGAGCAGGAGCACCTGAAGCCCCCCGTCACACGCCTCCTGCTCTCCTCTGAACTGTACTGCCGCACCTACGGTCTGCTGCAGGGGGACCAGGAGGGGTCAGGGGCCCCAAAAGACAACGCCACCCTGCTGCAGCTCCTCGCCAACAGGGGCGTGATCCCCAAAGATCAAGACATCCCCGTGACTGACGCGGACCTCCGGCATAAACCAATCAAAATGGTAAGAGATGGGTGTGGCATATGGCGTGTCTATGGTAATCTTGGCGCCCAGAGCCAAGTCTCGTGTTATGGTAGGTTTCGTCTGACACGAGAGACTATGGTTTGAGTTATGGGAAATAGAGGACGATTTCTGTTTTGCTGTTGGCCACCAGTCTTTGTCTCCCAGTAATAGTAATGCCTGCCCCTGGGATGGGATTGGGGTGACTGGGGATGACTGCCACAACACACAGGTTCAATTGAGGGAAGATCGAAGCTGCGCTGGAAACTGCCACTGGACCGGTCCTGGTGTCACAATAATCCATCCAGCAGTGATCGATCTGGTCGTCTGGGCATACGGTCTGCCTCATAGGGACACACACAGGCATTGTCTGGTCACCCTCAGCCATTACTGCTGGTCCAGGGGGAGTGGGGATGTTAAAGCTGTGGAGGGGGATTGGGGTGTGTAGGGTGTGCATGTATGGGGAGGGGGTGGGTGGGTTAGGGTTGGGTCGCACAGGAAGGGACTTGTTTATGCTTTGATTCCACGGATTAGACAACATTAAAAAAAGACCCCCTTTCCGGGTCCACCCCCCCCCCCCCCCCCCCATCACCCCAGCCGATCCCCTGAAGATGAGTGGATCCAGCTGTGAGGACCAGGGGGACGTCAGTGTGACTCCAGGGGGGATTCAGTCTTAATTCTGGGTGTAGCATGGTAGGGGTGGGACTGGGAGGGAGGGCTGGGAGGCCTGGAGAAGGTAGTGTTTCTGAGACAATAGGTGGCTCTGACTAAGCCTTACAGTCGTGGCCAAAAGTTTTGAGAATGACACATATTAATTTCCACTAAGTTTGCTGCTTCAGTGTCTTTAGATTTTTTTGTCAGATGTTAATATGGAATACTGAAGTATAATTACAAGCATTTCATAAGTGTCAAAGGCTTTTATTGACAATTACATGAAGTTGATGCAAAGAGTCAATATTTGCAGTGTTGACCCTTCTTTTTCAAGACCTCTGCAATCCGCCCTGGCATGCTGTCAATTAACTTCTGGGCCACATCCTGACTGATGGCAGCCCATTCTTGCATAATCAATGCTTGGAGTTTGTCAGAATTTGTTTTTCTACCACAAGTTCTCAATGGGATTAAGGTCTGGGGAGTTTCCTGGCCATGAACCCAAAATATCGATGTTTTGTTCCCCGAGCCACATAGTTATCACTTTTGCCTTATGGCAAGGTGCTCCATCATGCTGGAAAATGCATTGCTCGTCACCAAACTGTTCCTGGATGGTTGGGAGAAGTTGCTCTCGGAGGATGTGTTGGTACCATTCTTTATTCATGGCTGTGTTCTTAGTCAAAATTGTGAGTGAGCCCACTCGCTTGGCTGAGAAGCAACCCCACACATGCAGGGTCTCAGGATGCTTTACTGTTGACAGGACTGATGGTAGCGCTCACCTTGTCTTCTTCAGACAAGCTTTTTTCCGGATGCCCCAAACAATCGCAACGGGGATTCGTCAGCGAAAATGACTTTACCCCAGTCCTCAGCAGTCCAATCCCTGTACCTTTTGCAGAATAGGTACAGATGTTTCTCCTGGAGAGAAGTGGCTTCTTTGCTGCCCTTCTTGACACCAGGCCATCCTCCAAAAGTCTTCGCCTCACTGTGCGTGCAGATGGACTCACACCTGCCTGCTGCCATTCCTGAGCAAGCTCTGTACTGGTGGTGCCCCGATCCCGCAGCTGAATCAACTTTAGGAGACGGTCCTGGCACTTGCTGGACTCTCTTGGGCGCCCTGAAGCCTTCGTCACAACAATTGAACCGATCTCCTTTAAAGTTCTTGATGATCCGATAAATGCTTTATTTAGGTGGTAGTAGTTAGTCTTGTCTCATCGCTGCAACTCCTGCACGGACTCGGGAGAGGCAAAGATCAAGAGCCATGCGTCCTCCGAAACACAACCCAACCTAGTCGCACTGCTTCTTAACACAATGCACATCCAACCCGGAAGCCAGCCGCACCAATGTGTCAGAGGAAACACCGTACACCTGGCGACCTGGTCAGCGTGCACTGCGCCCGGCCCGCCACAGGAGTCACTAGCAATGAGACAAGGATATCCCTGCCGCTCAAACCCTCCCTAACCCGGACGACGCTGTGCGTCGCCCCATGTTCCTCCCGGTCGCGGCCGGCTGCGACAGAGCCTGGGCTCGAACCCAGAGTCGCTGATGGCACAGCCTTAGACCACTGTGCCACCCGGGAGGCCCGTTAGGTGCAATCTTACAGGCAGCAATATCCTTGCCTGTGAAGCCCTTTTTGTGCAAAGCAATAATGATGGCACGTGTTTCCTTGCAGGTAACCATGGTTGACAGAGGAAGAACAATGATTCCAAACACCACCCGCCTTTGGAAGCTTCCAGTCTGTTATTCGAACTCAATCAGCATGACAGGGTGATCTCCAGCCTTGTCCTCGTCAACATTTACACCTGTGTTAACAAGAGAATCACTGACATGATGTCAGCTGGTCCTTTTGTAGCAGGGCTGAAATGCAGTGGAAATGTTTTTTGGGGATTCCGTTAATTTGCATGGCAAAGAGGGACTTTGCAATTAATTGCATTTCATCTAATCACTCTTCATAACATTCTGGAGTATATGCAAATTGCCATCATACAAATTGAGGTAGCAGACTTTGTGAAAATTAATATTTGTGTCATTCTCAAAACTTTTGGCCATGACTGTAGATTAGAACAATAGGCAAACTGCTCAGCACCAGTGAAACCAGAGCTGCCTGTGTTAAGAGAACACTTTGGGCTCTGTTACGAGCTGGTAGCTGGCTCTCTCTCTCCTCTTCTCTCTTCTTTTTTTTGTGTGTGTGTGTTTCTCTCTCTCTAACCACGTTTCCATCCACAGTTTTTATGCGAATCACAACAGCTCTGACGAAAAAGGAAGCTTCGGTACAATTTGATAAATGGCAACAGATAATTTGTTCGTTCGACATGGTACCGGTAAAGTGTGTTATGTGAGAAATAGCAGTGGAAGCGCCTTTATGTGGAAATGTTCATATAATAACATCATATCGAAGTAAACATGGAGTCACGTGATGATGTGGTGTGTGGTCCCCCTACTACGACTCCATAAACCATGCAGTTTATTAGGCTAAAGATTAAAGACAGTACCTTCATAAGGTATTCACACCTCTTAATGTTTTCTACATGTTGTGTTACAGCCTGCATTTAAAATAGATTCAATTGAGATTTGGTGTCACTGGCCTACACTCAATACCCCATAATGTCAAAGTGGAATTATGTTTTTAGAAATTAAATAGTTTTTTTTTACCAATTCATTACAAATGAAAAGCTGAAATGTCACTAAGTATTCAACCCCTTTGTTATGGCAAGGCTAAATAAGTTAAGGAGTAAAAATGTGCCTAACAAGTCACATAAGTTGCATGTATTCACTCTGTGTGCAATAATAGTATTAAACATGTTTTTTTTTTTTTTTTTTACGACTACCTCATCTCTGTACCCATGTTTTCACCTTGTCATTATTCTGGAGGGCTGAGCCTGTTCAAATAGGAACTGTGTAACATTACAGCTTCCTGTCTCTTCTTTCACTATACCCAATTTAACGACAGTCTATAATGTTAGTCTCTAACTAATTCAATAGCATACGTCCTAGATTTTATTTTGAAATGTGACTTAGAAATATCTTAATGAGTTGTAGAGGACTTTGTAAACGATTCATGGAATTCCAACTTGAGCACAATAGACATCGTAGAATTCTCATTATACATCATGAAAGTGCTCTAGTCAAAGGCTACAGTTTGGCTTCTTGAGCATGCTTTGACATTTTCCTAATTTTTACAGTGTGACTTTAACCATGTTACCCCCCCCCCCTCTCTAATACTGTATAATCTTCACTACATCTATGTTCTTACCCCCATCCAGCCCAGCTCCTCTAGCAGACACCGGCCCAACAGACACCGGCTCTGTGATTTGAATGCCTCGAAGTCAGTCTCTGGAGAACCTGTGTAGCTGTAGTCAGGCTTGTTTCCCCCTCATAGTCAGTCAGGTGAAAGTAGGACGCTCCATTACCCCTGCCTCCGCCTCTCTCTGTCTCTGCTTCTCTGCCTGGTGCCTCTAACAGGGGAGCTACACTGGGCCGGCGAGCCGCTTTATCAAGTGTTCTCGGCTGTGAGCAATTATTGAAAATAGAACTAGAGTGTAATGTTATGCTGAGCAGCGCACACCTCTCGTGAAACTGCCTGGAGCTCTCTACCTGTTGGCCAGGGCACCAGGTGGTGTATTCACAGTCTGCAGGTCCTAATTGGACCAGTGGTGTGCGAGGGGAGAGGTGTGCTGTGCTGTCTCATCCAGACCTGGGTTCAAATAGTATTGACGTTCTTACAAACACTTAAGCTGCGCTCGATTGAGCTTGCCTGGCTGGCGCAATGGAACCAATGGAATAGTGGAGGTGAGAGTTGTGCTCAGCTAGTACTGTCTGTGCTGTGTTCTGTGCTCAGATCATACTGTTCTGTGTTCCCGCCAGTGCTGTTCTGTGTTCCCGCCAGTGCTGTTCTGTGTTCCCGCCAGTGCTGTTCTGTGTTCCCGCCAGTGCTGTTCTGTGTTCCCTCCAGTGCTGTTCTGTGTTCCCGCCAGTGCTGTTCTGTGTTCCCGCCAGTGCTGTTCTGTGTTCCCGCTAGTGCTGTTCTGTGTTCCCGCTAGTGCTGTTCTGTGTTCCCGCTAGTGCTGTTCTGTGTTCCCGCTAGTGCTGTTCTGTGTTCCCGCCAGTGCTGTTCTGTGCTGTTCTGTGTTCAGCTGGTGCTGTCTCAGCTCCATGGTGGTGATGGTGTTGCTGCCATGCCACCAGGCCTGGGAGGCTCCCTCAGCCTCAGCTGGCCAAGAGCTGGTAGTGAGACTCACCACTTGTTAGGCTACTACTGCTGCTACTCAACTTGCACCTGTAGTGCTCTCTGAGCTTGAGCTGTAGACAGTGCTGCTGTCTACAGCTGGGCCGCTGCCTGCCTCTGTCAGGGGAGGAAAGTGGGTCATGCAACACGCACGCACAGCGTTAGGAGGATGGAGCAGTGCATCAATGTGGGCCTTGGCCAGTAAACGGCTTTGGAGCAACAGCAATCTGCTGCTGTAGTGTGCGGCTTTATATGAAGCTCATCTGTGTCATACACGCATGAATGCACACACACACACACACACACACACACACACACACACACACACAGCGTGTTCACACACCAACCAAAGTAATAAAATGCTAAAGTATATTTAAAACCAACCTTTTACTCAAGTATCAAGTGTAAATGTAATTGCTAAAATATACTAAAGTATCAAAAGTAAAATTATGAATCATTTCGAATTCCTTATATTAAGCAAACCACACGGCAAAATATTTTAAAAATGTAGTTACGTATAGCCAGGGTCACACTCCAACACGCAGACATCATTTACAAATGAAGCATTTGTGTTTAGTGACTCCGCCAGATCAGAGGCAGTAGATGACCAGGGATGTTCTCTTGATAAGTGTGTGAGTTGGACCATTTTTTTGTCCTGCTAAGCATTCAAAATGTAATCAGTACTTTTGGGTGTCAGGGAAAATGTATGGAGTAAAAACTTCTTTAGGAATGTAAGTGAAGTAAAAGTTGTCAAAAATATAAATAGTTAAGTACAGATACCCCCAAAAAACTAAAGTAGTACTCTAAAGTATTTTTGCTTAAGTACTTTACGCCACTGCCTATCACTCTACAAAAGCCTATCGCTCTGCAAGGGAAACACTTCAAGGTCTCAGAGAAAGTGACGTCACCGATTGAAACGCTAGTAGTGCGCACCGCTAACTAGCTAGCCATTTCACACCGGACACACACACACAGCGAGGGTAAACAGAATATATTATTGTTTGCCAACAGCTAATATCTATATTGCCTTTAAATATGTTACACTGTGATATTGACCAGTCTTCTCTCTGGTTGTGTCCCAAATACCAAGAACTCTATTTCCTATGGGCCCTGGTCAAAAGTAGTGCACTATGGAGGGAATAGGGTGTCATTTGGGAGTTTAGCGCTGTTATCAATAACCACACAGCTTACATCAGCTCCAAATGAGGCTGGGGCAAAACAAGCTAAATGAAATGCCTGCCACCTGCAGTATAGATATTCTAAATAGGATACTTTCTCTAGTGCCCCACCCTAGAACGGCGCGGTCACTGAAGCCATCTAGATCACTCAGCCAGTCTTGCTAGACGACACCTGGTCTTGGCCTGTCCCCCAAAGGGCACCCTATTTCCCCATGTCCCTCAAACTCGACTCTGGACCTCAAAGCCAGTTCAATTTCTTTTTAACGAGTGTTTTTGAATGGAGTCCTTGTTTATGTTGTCAGATTTACGTTTTGGTCATTTAGCAATCTTATCCAGAGCGACTCAGTCAGTGAAGTTCATTCAAATGTTTTATATAGCCTACATATGACAAAGGCATGAATGTACGTTGGGGGAGCAGTGGGGGTGGTCAGAGGATAGCCCTGTTTCAGAAGTCCCTGCCTGTGTCTATGGTTGGTTTTGGTCAGTGAGTCGCTGACACGTTGCCCTAACTCATACTGCTGTGTACGCAAGTTTTCGCTCAAGTTAGCATCCGTCTAGAGCTCAGTAGGAATTAGAAGTGGCACAGATCGGGTCCCAAGTGGCACCCCGTTCCCTATTTAGTGCACCTCTTTTGACCAGGTCCCAGTAGTGCACCCATAGGGCTCTGGTCAAAAGGAGTGCACTATATAGGACAGAGGGTGCCATTTGGTACGCGGACTCACTTTATCCCCTGGATCAGGAATGCTGCTGAACATCATCTCAAAACATTTGGGAGGTCACAGGACCTCCCAGGCCTGCCAAGGGGGGAAATAACATTTAGTTGTATTTTCTTTTGTTTGTTACAGAGAAGAGTCAACAAAAGAAAGCTGCAGGGATTACAACATTGATCTTGGAGGTTGGTTGGGGGGACATTGTTATCCATTTGGGAGGGGTGCAAAAAGCTGGCACAGCACAAATTGGTGTGGTTTTGCTGCTGCTTCAGTATTTAGTATTTAGCTATACATGTACAATACCATGTGCTGTTCTTGTCAGTGGAGCGTGGGGTGCCGGGAAGCGCACCAGCCCCACCGAACCCCACCGCGCTGCACCCCCCCCCCCCCCATCCCCCCCCCCCCCCCCCTCTTCACTGATCCCCACACCGACCGCAAGGGCACTCCGCACCCACCGAACGCCACTGATCCCTCAGACCTGGCTGGCTGTCTGATCCTTCTCTTTGTCCGTCTGTCTAACCCTGGATTTCATGAGTACGGGGCTGTGGCCGGGGGGGGGGGGGGGTTCAGAGGGTTAAGTCATATTTCAGACATAATCAGATTTCACCTTTTTATCCGTCATAATCGCTCTTAACGATCTGCGAGATGAATTTAGTGTTTTGTTTTCCTGTTATTGTTATTATTGACATGGATGATAGTCACAGATTTCCCAAAGCAGAGATGAATGGTTTCCTTATGGACAGCTTAATGTATATTGTTTAATATTATATTATTTAATATGTTGGAGGATATGTTATGTCCGGTCAGCTCAGGAGGATTCTGAGCAGAGCGCCCCAGTGTTAAGCCGGGGGGGGGTCGAGCACCGCTCAGGATTGTGGGTGGTGAGGTGCATTGTGGGTCAGATTGTTGGTTGTTATGGTGATTTGGCTGGTGGACTGTGTGCCCTGTGTTCCAGGTTTGCACCTCGCTCTACCCCCCTCTCCCTTCTCATTAGTGAGAACTTGTGATTTGGCTTAGCAAGCTCCGCAGGGTCAGGACAGGAAATCTGTGACCCCCCCCCTTCTCCCAACCCCTCCTCTCTTCCTCTCTACTCTGCTTTCATTCCACGCTTTAGTTGTGAATGACCCTGTAGTCTACTCCCTCCTGAATGATCACCTTATTACACCACAGTGAAACAGTCCCAGCCCCACCAGTAAAGGGCTTATTCTCACTGAATAAGAGTTTATCTGGACACAATTTTGATTTACAGAATATGTACATACACTTTTCAATTCACATTAGCGAATGGAATGTCACGAGCCGGGAGAGGGTTTGGTTGACGTGCTTGGTTACGCAACAATTCACAAGCATGTGCAGACAATTAAAGGGTTGGTATAATTCACTGGGGAGTTGATGTTGAGCTGTTCTATATGGAAGTCCATTCCCACCACCCAAAAATAAAATTCATATAGATCTTACATATAGGTTCTGTTTCTTCATTTGTAGCATTGTGTGCTGATTTCCATCTATCCACGTTGCAAAGATCCGCATAGCAGGGCTGCTGGCAAACGTGTGGCAACCTGGCATTTTCCCCAGCACTTTTAATTTAGTTTAATACAAAATGTTGACACACAAGCTTTGAAAAGAGGGACAAAGTAATTTAAAAAAAATCTGATTCGCCTCATGATTTGTTTGACAGGATTTTAATGTTTTCATTCTCCCTAGGGCCAGGAGTTTTTCCAGGAGTTAAAAAACAACAAAATTTGATCTGAATTATAAAAAATCTGGTCCCATCATAGCCTATATAAAACCGTTTTTACAGCTGATTTTATTACTATGTCATAACCGGAGTTTTACCTGGTTAGGTCAGCCTAGCAGACCATGAACAACTCTGGGCCCCAGGAAAACAATTCCCCCCCACCACTCTGGGACCTGTGGTGCCACCTCTGAAATCACCACACAATGTTAAAAATTAAAAAACATTTATTTTCTTTCATTATCTATCTAAAACATGTTGATTTATGTAGTTTGACTTACATATCTCAACATTTTGTAGACTTCCATAGTTTTGCGTGGCTCAGCAGGTGGCAGCTACTGCGACCAATTTCAGAATGTAACGGGCAATTTAAGGTAAACACTCAAGGAAAATGTCTACATTTCAGCTGTTTCAAAAACATTGCTCTGCTATTACCAATTCTTCTGTAAGTGTTGAGCTCAACGAGACCGTTCTGTTTACACTGCCCTGTTCAGAGGGTGGGAGGACTGTCAGGCGCGACCTTCGGAGGTAGTGCTCGAGACTAGAGGTCGACCGATTTTAATCAGAATGGCCGATTTTAATTAGGGCTGATTTTTAAAAAGTTTTCATAACACTCCACGAGGAGACTGCGTGGCAGGCTGACTACCTGTTATGCGAGTGCAGCAAGGAGCCAAGGAATGTTCTAGCTATAGCATTAAACTTATCTTATAAAAACAATCAATCTTAACATAATCACTAGTTAACTACACATGGTTGATGATATTACTAGTTTATCTAGCTTGTCCTGCGTTGCATATAATCGATGCGGTGCCCGTTAATTTATCATCGAATCACAGCTTACTTAGCCAAACGGGTGATGATTTAACAAGCACATTCGCAAAAAAAGCACTGTCGTTGCACCAATGTGTACCTAACCATAAACATCAATGCCTTTATTAAAATCAATACACAAGTATATATTTTTAAACCTGAATATTTAGTTAATATTGCCTGCTAACATTAATTTATTTTAACTAGGGAAATTGTCACTTCTCTTGCGTTCTGTGTAAGCAGAGTCAGGGTATATGCAGCAGTTTGGGCCGCCTGGCTCGTTGCGAACTGTGTGAAGACCATTTCTTCCTAACAAAGACCGTAATTAATTTGCCAGAATTGTACATAATTATAACATTGAAGGTTGTGCCATGTAACAGCAATATTTAGACTTAGGGATGCCACCCGTTCTATAAAATACAGAACAGTTCCGTATTTCACTGAAAGAATAAACGTTTTGTTTTCGAAATGATAGTGTCCGGATTTGACCATATTAATGACCTAAGGCTCGTATTTCTGTGTGTTTATTATAATTAAGTCTAAGATTTGATAGAGCAGTCTGACTGCGTGGTGGTAGGCAG